>NC_034179.2:50736916-50968669 GCF_002021735.2 Oncorhynchus kisutch
CCCTCTCTCTCTCTTTACCTTCCTCCGCCCTTCTCTCCCTCTCTCCTCTCTCTTACCTTCCTCACACTCTCATCTCTCTCTCTCTCTCTCTCACATCCTCTCTCTTCTACCAATCTCTCTCTCCTCTCTACCTACCTTCCTCTCTCTCTCCCTTCCTCCCCTAACCTCTCTTCTCTAACTTCCTCCTCTCCCTACCTCTCTCTCTACCTTCCTCCCCTACCTCTCTCTCTCTCACCACTCTCTACCTCTCTCTCTCTACCTTCCTCCCTACCTCTCTCTCTCACTCTCTACCCCTCTCTCTACCTCCCTTCCTTCCTTCCTCCCTCTCTCTCTCTCTCTCTCTCTCTCTCTCTCTCTCTCTACCTTCCTCCCTACCTCTCTCTCTCTCTCACACTCTCTACCTCTCTCTCTCTACCTTCCTCCCTACCTCTCTCTCTCTCACTCTCTACCTCTCTCTCTCTACCTTCCTCCCTACCTCTCTCCCTCTCTCTCTCTTTACCTTCCTCCACCTCTCTCTCTCTCTCTCTCTCTCTCACCATCTCTCTCTCTCTCTACCTACCTTCCTCTCTCTCTACCTTCCTCCCTACCTCTCTCTCTAACTTCCTCGCTCCCTACCTCTCTCTTTACCTTCCTCCCTCTACCTTCCTCCCTCTCTTTCTCTTTACCTTCCTCCCTCTCTCTCTCTTTACCTTCCTCCTTCTACCTTCCTTCCTTCCTTCCTTCCTCCCTCCCTCTCGCTCTCTCTCTCTCTCTCTCTCTCTCTCTTTCTCTCTCTCTCTCCCTCTCTCTACCTTCCTCCACCTACCTACCTCTATCTCTCTCTCTCTTTACCTTCCTCCACCTACCCCTACCCCCCCCCCCCCCTCTCTCTCTCTCTCTCTCTCTCTACCTTCATCCACCTACCTACCTACCTCTCTCTCTCTCTCTCTCTCTCTTTACCTTCCTCCACCTACCTCTCTCTCTCTCTCTCTCTAATGGAGTGGCAGTAAACAACAGGAGAGGAACCAGAGTCTACGCCAGAGGCCAAGACCAGATAGTACTAAAGGATAGCTGCAGTTTATGTTAGCGAAATTGCAAGCAATTTGAGTAGTTGGCTATCACATGTGTTGGAGTTGATTCACTAACTAAACTAAAATAACTCTCCAGTATAGCTATGTCAAGACCTCACTGTGAGGCTACTCCTTCTGTATTACTGGATCTATGAAGTAGGATATGATGCATAGGTGTATCTGCAGAAAGCAATAATTGTCTACCTGTCTATTGGGGAATTGTGCTGTTGACTGCTAAGGATTTTGACGATTCTCCTCAGCTTTCTTTTCTACCAGAACCTGTAAACCATGCAGACAGTCACAGTATGGTTCAATTGCCCAAATCAAGAGTCTCAAACCCCACTAGGGGGTGATGAAGAGCTTCCCTTCTCTCTCTCTCTCTCTCTCTCGCTCTCTCTATCTTTTTGTGTTAAAATGCCGCCTCATTACAATAAATATTGGGTACATTCACACAGTTATATGATTGTTGTGAACAATAATACGATTATTGTGAACACTCAGAATAATATAATAGTTTGATTAAAATGTTTGCATGCTTTGCAAGAACAACGAGATCCCTAATAAATCCTGTTTGCATGGACACATCTGATATCCCTGTTTACATGACTAATGCCACACTCTGCCTACTGTCATAATGAGTTTAATATCGATATAACATATTCATTGAGGACCTCCATTCTTAACCAACATTAGATTGTGCTACCTTTCATTGTGTTTTAATTGGAATTACATGGAGTTAATTGTATTCGGTGTTCTATCTGCTCTCAGCTGTGTTACCAGAGTCCAATTACCTTCCACTAGATAATTGATCCTAGGAGGACGCCACAGACTGGTGAAGGTGCTCGGAATCAACAGTGGTAAGCACATTTGTTCAAACACAATTGTGTCTGTGTATGTGTCTGTTTCGCTCTCTCTCTCTCTCTCTCTCTCTCTCTCTCTGTGTGTGTGTGTGTGTGTGGCGCTCTGCTTTGTGGTTTCTATTGAAGTATTAATGGCATGAAGATGTTTTATTACATTTTAGAGGGCATGATAATGTCACAAGGCAACGACGAGGAAGGACCATCTTCTGACTACAGGACAGAACATACGGTAGTTCAGTCTCCATACATAAATCTTATGTTACATGGACAGCATATACAGTGCCTTCCGAAAGTATTCATACCCCTTGACTTATTCCACATTTTGTTGTGTTACAGCCTGAATTCATAATTCAAAATGAAATTGTTTTATTTTCTCTCACCCATCTACAGACAGTAATGACAAATTGAAAACATGTTTTTAAAAATGTGTCTGCATTTCTTGAAAAACGAAAAACAGCCATGTCTAATTTACATCAAATCAAATGTATTTATATAGCCCTTCGTACATCAGCTGATATCTCAAAGTGCTGTACAGAAACCCAGCCTAAAACCCCAAACAGCAAGCAATGCAGGTGTAGAAGCACGGTGGCTAGGAAAAACTCCCTAGAAAGGCCAAAACCTAGGAAGAAACCTAGAGAGGAACCAGGCTATGTGGGGTGGCCAGTCCTCTTCTGGCTGTGCCGGGTGGAGATTATAACAGAACATGGCCAAGATGTTCAAATGTTCATAAATGACCAGCATGGTTGTATAATAATAAGGCAGAACAGTTGAAACTGGAGCAGCAGCACGGTCAGATGGACTGGGGACAGCAAGGAGTCATCATGTCAGGTAGTCCTGGGGCATGGTCCTAGGGCTCAGGTCCTCCGAGAGAGAGAAAGAAAGAGAGAATTAGAGAGAGCATATGTGGGGTGGCCAGTCCTCTTCTGGCTGTGCCGGGTGGAGATTTTAACAGAACATGGCCAAGATGTTCAAATGTTCATAAATGACCAGCATGGTCGAATAATAATAATAAGGCAGAACAGTTGAAACTGGAGCAGCAGCACGGCCAGGTGGACTGGGGACAGCAAGGAGTCATCATGTCAGGTAGTCCTGGGGCATGGTCCTAGGGCTCAGGTCCTCCGAGAGAGAGAAAGAAAGAGAGAAGGAGAGAATTAGAGAACGCACACTTAGATTCACACAGGACACCGAATAGGACAGGAGAAGTACTCCAGATATAACAAACTGACCCTAGCCCCCTGACACATAAACTACTGCAGCATAAATACTGGAGGCTGAGACAGGAGGTTTCAGGAGACACTGTGGTCCCATCCGAGGACACCCCCGGACAGGGCCAAACAGGAAGGATATAACCCCACCCACTTTGCCAAAGCACAGCCCCCACACCACTAGAGGGATATCTTCAACCACCAACTTACCATCCTGAGACAAGGCTGAGTATAGCCCACAAAGATCTCTGCCATGGCACAACCCAAGGGGGGGGGGGGGGCGCCAACCCAGACAGGATGACCACATCAGTGAATCAACCCACTCAGGTGACGCACCCCTTCCAGGGACGGCATGAGAGAGCCCCAGTAAGCCAGTGACTCAGCCCCTGTAATAGAGTTAGAGGCAGAGAATCCCAGTGGAAAGAGGGGAACCGGCCAGGCAGAGACAGCAAGGGCGGTTCGTTGCTCCAGAGCCTTTCCGTTCACCTTCCCACTCCTGGGCCAGACTACACTCAATCATATGACCCACTGAAGAGATGAGTCTTCAGTAAAGACTTAAAGGTTGAGACCGAGTTTGCGTCTCTGACATGGGTAGGCAGACCGTTCCATAAAAATGGAGCTCTATAGGAGAAAGCCCTGCCTCCAGCTGTTTGCTTAGAAATTCAAGGGACAATTAGGAGGCCTGCGTCTTGTGACCGTAGCGTACGTGTAGGTATGTACGGCAAGACCAAATCAGAGAGATAGGTAGGAGCAAGCCCATGTAATGCTTTGTATGTTAGCAGTACAACCTTGAAATCAGCCCTCGCTTTGACAGGAAGCCAGTGTAGAGAGGCTAGCACTGGAGTAATATGATCAAATTTTTGGTTCTAGTCAGGATTTTAGCAGCCGTATTTAGCACCAACTGAAGTTTATTTAGTGCTTTATCCGGGTAGCCGGAAAGTAGAGCATTGCAGTAGTCTAACCTAGAAGTGACAAAAGCATGGATACATTTTTCTGCATCATTTTTGGACAGAAAGTTTCTGATTTTTGCAATGTTACGTAGATGGAAAAAAGCTGTCCTTGAAATGGTCTTGATATGTTCTTCAAAAGAGAGATCAGGGTCCAGAGTAACGCCGAGGTCCTTTACAGTTTTATTTGAGACGACTGTACAACCATTAAGAATAATTGTCAGATTCAACAGAAGATCTCTTTGTTTCTTGGGACCTAGAACAAGCATCTCTGTTTTGTCTGAGTTTAAAAGTAGAACGTTTGCAGCCATCCACTTCCCTTATGTCTGAAACACATGCTTCTAGCAAGGGCAATTTTGGGGCTTCACCATGTTTCATTGAAATGTACAGCTGTGTGTCATCCGCATAGCAGTGAAAGTTAACATTATGCTTTCGAATAACATCCCCAAGAGGTAAAATACATAGTGAAAACAATAGTGGTCCTTAAACGGAACCTTGAGGAACACCGAAATTTACAGTTGATTTGTCAGAGGAAAAACCATTCACAGAGACAAACTGATATCTTTCCGACAGATAAGATCTAAACTAGGCCAGAACTTGTCCGTGTAGACCAATTTGGGTTTCCAATCTCTCCAAAAGAATGTGGTGATCGATGGTATCAAAAGCAGCACTAAGGTCTAGGAGCACGAGGACAGATGCAGAGCCTCGGTCCGATGCCATTAAAATGTCATTTACCACCTTCACAAGTGCCGTCTCAGTGCTATGATGGGGTCTAAAACCAGACTGAAGCATTTCCTATACATTGTTTGTCTTCAGGAAGGCAGTAAGTTGCTGCGCAACAGCCTTTTCTAAAAATGTTGAGAGGAATGGAAGATTCGATATAGGCCGATAGTTTTTTGTATTTTCTGGGTCAAGGTTTGGCTTTTTCAAGAGAGGCTTTATTACTGCCACTTTTAGTGAGTTTGGTACACATCCGGTGGGTAGAGAGCCGTTTATTATGTTCAACATAGGACGGCCAAGCACAGGAAGCAGCTCTTTCAGTAGTTTAGTTGGAATAGGGTCCAGTATGCAGCTTGAAGGTTTAGAGGCCATGATTATTTTCATCATTGTGTCAAGAGATATAGTACTAAAACACTTGAGCGTCTCTCTTGATCCTAGGTTCTGGGAGAGTTGTGCAGACTCAGGACAACTGAGCTTTGAAGGAATACGCAGATTTAAAGAGGAGTCCGTAATTTGCTTTCTAATAATCATAATCTTTTCCTCAAAGAAGTTCATGAATTTATCACTGCTAAAGTGAAAGTCATCCTCTCTTGGGGAATGCTGCTTTTTAGTTAGCTTTGCGACAGTATCAAAAAGGAATTTCGGATTGTTCTTATTTTCCTAAATTAAGTTAGAAAAATAGGATGATCGAGCAGCAGGAAGGGCTCTTCGGTACTGCACGGTACTGTCTTTCCAAGCTAGTCGGAAGACATCCAGTTTGGTGTGGCGCCATTTCTGTTCCAATTTTCTGGAAGCTTGCTTCAGAGCTCGGGTATTTTCTGTGTACCAGGGAGCTAGTTTCTTATGAGAAATGTTTTTAGTTTTTAGGGGTGCAACTGCATCTAGGGTATTGCGCAAGGTTAAATTGAGTTCCTCAGTTAGGTGGTTAACTGATTTTTGTCCTCTGGCATCCTTGGGTAGACAGAGGGAATCTGGAAGGACATCAAGGAATCTTTGTGTTGTCTGTGAATTTATAGCACGACTTTTGATGTTCCTTGGTTGGGGTCTGAGCAGATTATTTGTTGCAATTGCAAACGTAATAAAATGGTGGTCCGATAGTCCAGGATTATGAGAAAAAACATTAAGATCCACAACATTTATTCCATGGGACAAAACTAGATCCAGCGTATGACTGTGACAGTGAGTGGGTCCAGAGACATGTTGGACAAAACCCACTGAGTCGATGATGGCTCCGAAAGCCTTTTGGAGTGGGTCTGTGGACTTTTCCATGTGAACATTAAAGTCACCAAAGATTAGAATATTATCTGCTATGACTACAAGGTCCGATAGGAATTCAGGGAACTCAGTGAGGAACGCTGTATATGGCCCAGGAGGCCTGTAAACAGTAGCTATAAAAAGTGATTGAGTAGGCTGCATAGATTTCATGACTAGAAGCTCAAAAGACGAAAACGTAATTTTTTTTCTTGTAAATTGAAATTTGCTATCGTAAATGTTAGCAACACCTCCGCCTTTGCGGGATGCACGGGGGATATGGTCACTAGTGTAGCCAGGAGGTGAGGCTTCATTTAACACAGTAAATTCATCAGGCTTAAGCCATGTTTCAGTCAGGCCAATCACATCAAGATTATGATCAGTGATTAGTTCATTGACTATAATTGCCTTTGAAGTAAGGGATCTAACATTAAGTAGCCCTATTTTGAGATGTGAGGTATCATGATCTCTTTCAATAATGACAGGAATGGAGGTGGTCTTTATCCTAGTGAGATTGCTAAGGCGAACACCGCCATGTTTAGTTTTGCCCAACCTAGGTCGAGGCACAGACACGGTCTCAATGGTGATAGCTGAGCTGACTACACTGACTGTGCTAGTGGCAGACTCCACTATGCTGGCAGGCTGGCTAACAGCCTGCTGCCTGGCCTGCACCCTATTTCATTGTGGAGCTAGAGGAGTTCGAGCCCTGTCTATGTTGGTAGATAAGATGAGAGCACCCCTCCAGCAGGTCAGGCTTGGTCCTGTTTGTGGGTGAGTCCCAGAAAGAGGGCCAATTATCTACAAATTCTATCTTTTGGGAGGGGCAGAAAACTGTTTTCAACCAGCGATTGAGTTGTGAGACTCTGCTGTAGAGCTCATCACTCCCCCTAACTGGGAGGGGGCCAGAGACAATTACTCGATGCCGACACATCTTTCTAGCTGATTTACACGCAGAAGCTATGTTGCGCTTGGTGATCTCTGACTGTTTCATCCTAACATCGTTGGTGCCGACGTGGATAACAATATCTCTATACTCTCTACACTCGCCAGTTTTAGCTTTAGCCAGCACCATCTTCAGATTAGCCTTAACGTCGGTAGCACTGCCCCCTGGTAAACAGTGTATGATCGCTGGATGATTCGTTTTAAGTCTAATACTGCGGGTAATGGAGTCGCCAATGACTAGAGTTTTCAATTTGTCAGAGCTAATGGTGTGAAGCTTCGGCGTCTCAGACCCCGTAACGAGAGGAGTAGAGACCAGAGAAGACTCGGCCTCTGACTCCGACTCGCTGCTTAATGGGGAAAACCGGTTGAAAGTTTCTGTCGGCTGAATGAGCGACACCGGTTGAGCGTTCCTACAGCATTTCCTTCCAGAAACCGTGAGAAAGTTGTCCGGCTGCGGGGACTGTGCCAGGGGATTTATACTACTATCTGTACTTACTGGTGGCACAGACGCTGTTTCATCCTTTCCTACACTGAAATTACCCTTGCCTAACGATTGCGTCTGAAGCTGGGCTTGTAGCACAGCTATCCTCGCCGTTAGGCGAGTACAGCGACTGCAATTAGAAGGCATCATGTTAATGTTACTACTTAGCTTTGGCTGTTGAGGTCCTGACGAATTGTGTCCAGATAAAGCGTCCGGAGTGAAAAAGTTGAGGAAAAATATATATATATATATATATAAACGGTAATTAAAAAGTAAAAACCGTAAAGTTGTCAGGTAGCAAAATAGGTTGGCAACAAAACGCACAGCAACTCGAAAACAAGTCTGCAAGTCTGAATACATAAGTATTCATACCTCTGAGTCAATACTTATTAGAAGCACCTTTGGAAATGGTTACAGCTGTAAGTCTCTAAGAGCTTTCCACACCTGGATTGTGCAACATTTGCCCATTACTCTTTTCAAAATTCTTCAAGCTCTGTCAAATTGGTTGTTGGTTATTGCTAGACAACCATTTTCCGGTTTATGGGACTCCCGATCACACCCGGTTGTGATAAAGCCAGGGATTGAACCAGGGTCTGCAGTGATGCCTCTCACCCTGAGATGCAGTGCCTTAGACCTCTGCACCACTCAGAAGCCCTGGTCTTGCCATATACTAAACTAAACTATAAATGCAACATGTAAAGTGTTGGTCCCATGTTTCATGAGCTGAAATAAAATATCCCAGAAACGTTACATAATCACAAAAAGCTTATTTCTCTCAAACTGTGTGCACAAATGAGTTTACATCCCTGTTAGTGATCATTTCTCCTTTGCCAAGATAATCCATCAACCTGACAGGTGTGGCATATCAAGAAGCTGATTAACCTTTTCACGTGTGAGTTCCAAATCTCTCTAATGGTCGCACCAGAGTGAGTTTTTTTATTTGTATTCGCGCGTGACATCAGAATGCACTCAGTCCTCCAAATGTGATTGTGACACAACAGGACAGTGTACACTCACTGCCCTCACACCAAGACATGCTGCCTGCTAATCAAATCAAATTTTATTGGTCACATACACATATTTAGCAGATGTTATTGCAGGTGTAGCGAAATGCTTGTGTTCCTAGCTCCAACAGTGCAGTAAAATCTAACAATTCACAACAATACACACAAACCTAAAGTAAAATAATGGAGTTAAGAAATATATAAATATTAGGACGAGCAATGTCGAAGTGGCATCGAATAAAATACAGTAGAATATAATACAGTATATACATATGAAATGAGTAAAGCAGTATGTAAACATTATTAAAGTGACTAGTGATTCCATGTCTATGTACACTGCTCAAAAAAATTAAGGGAACACTTAAACAACACAATGTAACTCCAAGGCAATCACACTTCTGTGAAATCAAACTGTCCACTTAGGAAGCAACACTGATTGACAATAAATATCACATGCTGTTGTGCAAATGGGATAGACAACAGGTAGAAATTATAGGCAATTAGCAAGACACCCCCAATAAAGGAGTGGTTCTGCAGGTGGTGACCACAGACCACTTCTCAGTTCCTATGCTTCCTGGCTGATGTTTTGGTCACTTTTGAATGCTGGCGGTGCTTTCACTCTAGTGGTAGCATGAGATGGAGTCTACAACCCACACAAGTGGCTCAGGTAGTGCAGCTCATCCAGGATGGCACATCAATGCGAGCTGTGACAAGAAGGTTTGTTGTGTCTGTCAGCGTAGTGTCCAGAACATGGAGGCGCTACCTGGAGACAGGCCAGTACATCAGGAGACGTGGAAGAGGCTGTAGGAGGGCAACAACCCAGCAGCAGGACCGCTACCTCCGCCTTTGTGCAAGGAGGAGCAGGAGGAGCACTGCCAGAGCCCTGCAAAATGACCTCCAGCAGGCCACAAATTTGCATGTGTCTGCTCAAACGGTCAGAAACAGACTCCATGAGGGTGGTATGAGGGCCCGACGTCCACAGGTAGGGGTTGTGCTTACAGCCCAACACCGTGCAGGATGTTTGGCATTTGCCAGAGAACACCAAGATTGGCAAATTCGCCACTGGCACCCTGTGCTCTTCACAGATGAAAGCAGGTTCACACTGAGCACATGTGACAGACGTGACTGTCTGGAGACGCCGTGGAGAACGTTCTGCTGCCTGCAACATCCTCCAGCATGACCGGTTTGGCGGTGGGTCAGTCATGGTGTGGGGTGACATTTCTTTGGGGGGCCACCCAGCCCTCCGTGTGCTCGCCAGAGGTAGCCTGACTGCCATTAGTTACCGAGATGAGATCCTCAGACCCCTTGTGAGACCATATGCTGGTGCGGTTGGCCCTGGGTTCCTCCTAATGCAAGACAATGCTAGACCTCATGTGGCTGTAGTGTGTCAGCAGTTCCTGCAAGAGGAAGGCATTGATGCTATGGACTGGCCCGCCCGTTCCCTAGACCTGAATCCAATTGAGCACATCTGGGACATCATGTCTCGCTCCATCCACCAACGCCACGTTGCACCACAGACTGTCCAGGAGTTGGTGGATGCTTTAGTCCAGGTCTGGGAGGAGATCCCTCAGGAGACCATCTGCCACCTCATCAGGAGCATGCCCAGGCGTTGTAGGGAGGTCATGCAGGCACGTGGAGGCCACACACACTACTGAGCCTCATTTTGACTTGTTTTAAGGACATTTCATCAAAGTTGGATCAGCCTGTAGTGTGGTTTTCCACTTTAATTTTGAGTGACTCCAAATCCAGACATCCATGGGTTGATGAATTTGATTTCTATTGATAATTCATTCAGATCTAGGATGTGTTATTTTAGTGTTCCCTTAATTTTTTTGAGCAGTGTAACCGGATGGTAGCTGGCTAGTGATGGCTCTTTACCAGTCTGATGGCCTTGAGATACAAGCTGTTTTTCAGTCTCTCTGTCCCAGCTTTGATGCACCTGTACTGATATTGCCTTCTGGATGGTTATCGGGGTGAACAGGCCATCGCTCAGGTGGTTGATGTCCTTGATGATCTTTTTGGCCTTCCTGTGACATCGGGTGCTATAGGTGTCCTGGAGAGCAGGCAGTGTGCTCCCGGTGATGCGTTGGGCAGACCGCACCATCCTCTGGAGAGTCCCGCGGTTGCGGGCAGTGCAGTTGCCGTAACAGGTGGTGATACAGCCTGACAGGATGCTCTCAATTGTGCATCTGTAAAAGCCAAATTTCTTCAGTCTCTGGAGGTTAAAGAGACGCTGTTGCGTCTTCTTCACCACACTGTCTGTGTGGGTGGATAATTTCAGATCTTGTTGATGTGTACGCCGAGGAACTTAAGCTTTTCACCTTCCCCACTGCAGTCCCGTCAATGTGGATAGAGGCGTGCTCTCTCTGCTGTTTCCTGAAGTCCACGATCAGCTCCTTGGTGTTGTTGACGTTGAGGGAGAGGTTATTTTCCTGGCACCACTCCGCCTATCTATAGGCTATGTTTCAACTTGTTAGAAAGTCATTTTATTTTCGAGCCACAGTTTGGATTTAGGTGTGTTCCTCCTCCTCGTTAATTCACATAGAGGTTGGCCATTTCACTGTTGCGGACAATTGATGTTTGAGGCTTTACTGAGTGGGACAAGCTTCTCTCTTCGAAGAGAGCCCAAGCACCTCCCCAATGTATGCAGACATTTGAGCAGTCTTGCACAAACTTTTTCCCCCTGGCATATTTTCTGGCTGGCGCTCGCATTGCATTAATTGTTGATTTCCTTACAAATGAATAACTTTGGACATGTGTGTATTCCTATCAAAGTAAGTGCCTCAAAGTATTTTCTACATATTATTTTGTTGTTTTGTCACACAGAACCACAATGCCACAGATGTTTCAAGTTTTGAAGGAGAGCGCAATTGGCCAAAAAATGTCATGTTTATTTCTCTAACATAAGCCTCATGTTACAATGTCGTTTTAGAGAATGTGATAATAAGTCCAACGGCCGCACAACCGCAGACCATGTGTATGGTGTCAGTTGGGCGAGCGGTTTGCTGATGTCAACGTTGTGAACAGAGTGCCCATGGTGGCGGTGGTTTTATGGTACGGGCAGGCATAAGCTATGGGCAATGAACACAACTGCATTTTATCGGTGGAAATTTGAATGCACAGAAATACCGTGACGAGATCCTGAAGCCCATTGTCGTGCCATTCATCCGCCACCATCACCTCATATTTCAGCATGACAATGCACAGCCCCATGTCGCAAGGACCTGTACACAATTCCTGGAAGCTGAAAATGTCCCAGTTCATCCATGGCCTGCATACTCACCAGACACGTCACCCATTGAGCATGTTTGGGATGACGTGTACGACAACTTCACTCAGCCATTGAAGAGGAGTGGGAGAACATTCCACAGAACACAATCAACAGCCTGATCATGCGAAGGAGATGTGTCGCGCTGCATGAGGCAAATGGTGGTCACACCAGATACTGACTGGTTTTCTGATCCAAGTCCCAACCTTTTTTTCAAGGTATCTGTGACCAACAGATGCAAATCTGTATTCCCAGTCATGTGAAATCCATAGATTAGGGCCTAATCTAATTTCCTTGTATGTACTGTAACTCAGTAAAACCTTAGAAATGGTTGCACGTATAGATTTAAAGGGGAAGTTCACCCCGAAACACTTCTGGACCCTTTATAAAAACACTTGCCTGGCCATTTATTATCCCCCCCTTTGAATGTTTTTGGATCGATTGCTTGAGAATTCAGATGTAGCTTATAGTAAGCAACGTTTTTCAAAGTGTCGTGCCACAGCTGACGGCCCAAATGGGGGGCTCTCTGAAGGGCAAGTCTTATGGAAATAAGCAAATATGTTATTATTACCCTCTGAGATGCAATTGAATAGCTACTAGCAACCTAGCAGTCTCCCCTTCAAGTTTGTCTCACAGTGACTACATCCCGGCTAGGTAAACAGTGTCTAGAACGAGTGGATACGCCATTGAAATAGAATGTTCGGGATGCACACTTCACAATATGGTCTGAATAATCAATAATGTGTATTACCAAACAGTGTTAGAAGTATAAAATGTTGATTGCCAATTGCCAGTCTAGCTTTTACACCACTAATATCTTGATTCGCCTATAAACCCACACACTAAAGAGGAAGACAAACAGCCGGGCACTTGGCCACTTACACCCTTTCATACCTGTATTGTCCGGGCCGTATTTGTTTTTTGATTGTTGTATATTACACAACACAGACGGGTTTCCTACGCGATCACTTTGGAGGGGATGCTGAGGGGAGAACGTCTCAGACGAGGCAAACGCAGGGTACGCCCACCCTGTGTGGTGGCAGCAATTCAATGCAAGCTGCGTTGGATTCCAGGAAGCAGAGGAAGCTCGCACCATAGTAAACAAATACGTGTTTTAAAGAAATAACATTGTATTCCAAGTTTTTTTTTAAGTAAACACTTTAAACACATAAAACTATTAACACATTGTAAAACATATAAAACACAACAAGTACTATGAGATTAGCCCCATCACTCGGCATTAGTTATGCTCTGTTCGTAACCAATCGGCAGGTTGTCCTAGATCAACACATTCAATTATTGTTCGTGCCACTTGTGTGACAACAGTCATGATTTTTTTAAATCCTGAGATATATTGACTGGCCTGGCCGCCCAAAGCCTGGACCCTGGGACAACTGTACCTGGTGGCCGCCTGCCGACGACATCATTTGGTCTTGGGTGTGGAAGCCTCCTGACAACCATGATATTATAAAACTTATGAACAGCAATATTCTTTCTGCTGATCATTTTCTTCAAACCTTTTGACCCAAGCTCTGCAACTCAGCTTGTCTATGCCACATCTCCACCAGCCCCAGTCCTAGTCCCTCCCTCACCAGTAGTGCAACCTGCTGGATGTCCTGCTGCTCCACAAGGTACTCTGCTTGGCTGCCGACGCCCTGGCGGTAGCTTCTACGGAATTGGTTTTGCTTCAGAGTATCGGCTTCATCTGTAAGGGGCACACAGGCGTTCAGATTGAACACTGGAGGGAAACAAATACAAACAGAGAAATGCTTTTATTTAGAGGTTTCTGGTACCCTGTCAGATACCCTGTGTGTGTAACTGTTTAGTTCAAATGAAGCGTTGTCAGTTAAGTCCTCCATTAACAAAACCTACCACTTGAATGGACTGGAATGGTGCTGCGTTACCATTGATGGTACGGCTGTGGGGTGTGGAGACAGGCGGGAATGCAGAGGGAAAGGAGGATGGAGTGGGTGGCTGCTCAAACAACAGGGAGATCGAAGCCTAGTTTAGTGAGGGGGTGGGGAGACGGAGATGTGGTTTTCAATGGTTTTCACAGAAACAATTCAGGAAAGGCATGTAGGAAGAGTGTTAGCCGTCTCTCACCGTCTGATACCAGCCAAGCACAGAGCATCTCAACCATCCACCCACACACCCCCAGAAGGGTGGAGCAGAGGGCACCTGGGGGAGGAAGAGTTTATCTGGATATGGTCTGAGCCTTCTGTCTGTGGCTGGGGCTCTGCTGTGTGGGAGGGCTGTTGTGGAGGAGTAGACAGTTCCATTTCCATTTTAGCAAACGACTCAGGCAGGTTGTCCTAGATCAACACATACCATTAGTCAGAGCCACTTGTTTAGCAACAGTTATGATAAAGAATATCATTTTTTATTTAAATAAAACAATAACCACATTATCCACTACAATAATAGGACAGAGTAACCTTTATTTCTTCCTATATTTCTTCATATAAACAAAGCCCCACAATCCCTGACCAGAATGAGACCTGAGTATTATTTGCTACAACCTAACCCTCGGAAGCCAAACTCCCCAATACGTTGTAGCTACTGGAATGTTGGTGTGCATCTATAACTTACAAGATCGCTTGAGCAAGCTGTGGGTTGTGTATCTGTCACACGTCTCATTGATTCAACCTCCCATTCTCATGGAAAAAATGAAGTCAGAATAGAATACCATAAAATGGCAATTACAGTCTGCTGTCTACCTAGTGTGTGGAGTAACGTTACTCCACACACTAGGTAGACAGCAGACTGTAACGTTACGCCACACACTAGGTAGACAGCAGACTGTAATTGCCATTATATGGTATTCTATTCTGACTTCATTTTTTCCATGAGAATGGGAGGTTGAATCAATAGCGTTACAGTCTGCTGTCTACCTAGTGTGTGGAGTAACGTTACAGTCTGCTGTCTACCTAGTGTGTGGAGTAACGTTACAGTCTGCTGTCTACCTAGTGTGTGGAGTAACATTACAGTCTGCTGTCTACCTAGTGTGGTGTGGAGTAACGTTACACTCTGCTGTCTACCTAGTGTGTGGAGTAACGTTACAGTCTGCTGTCTACCTAGTGTGTGGAGTAACGTTACAGTCTGCTGTCTACCTAGTGTGTGGGGTAACGTTACAGCCTGCTGTCTACCTAGTGTGTGGAGTAACGTTACAGTCTGCTGTCTACCTAGTGTGTGGAGTAACGATACAGTCTGCTGTCTACCTAGTGTGTGGAGTAACGTTACAGTCTGCTGTCTACCTAGTGCGTGGAGTAACGTTACAGCCTGCTGTCTACCTAGTGTGTGGAGTAACGTTACAGCCTGCTGTCTACCTAGTGCGTGGAGTAACGTTACAGCCTGCTGTCTACCTAGTGCGTGGAGTAACATTACAGTCTGCTGTCTACCTAGTGCGTGGAGTAACGTTACATTCTGATGTCTACCTAGTGTGTGGTGTAACGTTACATTCTGATGTCTACCAATTGTGTGTGGAGTAATGTTACAGTTTACCTTTAGATGTGTTGTTTGCTCTATTGCTGGGATCGAAGCATAGTAACTCCCTGATGTTGAGGGCTGCTCAAGTGATATCTGGCTTGGTTTCATTGGTGATGTTGGCTAGTGTAAAACAGACAGTCAATTCAGGGCATTATCCAAAGCATTTGACACGGTTGATCATTAAATATTACTTTCTAAATTGCATTATTACAGTTTTCTTGATTATACATAGATTTGGTTATATAGTTATGTTTATGATAGAGAACAATTTGTTTATGCTAACGGCTGTGCATCTACCTGGAATCCCACAGGGTTTGATAATTTGACCTTTGTTGTTCCTAATCTATATCAATGATCTTGATGCTTTGTCTTGTACCGTACTTTCCATTGTCATTGCTGATGATACCAATTTGATTTTATCACACAGGAATTTTGATTCACTAATTAATGAAGCCAACTCATGCATGGCCAAATTGTCTGAAAGGTTCCAGATAAACAAATTATTTTAAATGTTTAAAAAAATCCAACTTTATTGTATTCACTAGTAAGAATAAGAAATATTGTAAAAAAAAGAGTCAGAATCTCAATTGGGGGGAATGAACTGGAACAAGTCATATCCACTAGATTACTTTGCAAAGTGATGAAATCTGTTGGTATCATCAGACAGATGAGTGGTTTGGTGAGTGGTTTGGTTCATCAGGCTTGCTTCCTAACTCTTTTCTAATTAATGAAGCCAACTCAGGCATGGCCACATTTTCTGAATGGTTCCAGATTAACAAATGATCTTAAAATGTAAAGGAGTCAGAATCTCAATTGGTGTGAATGAACTGGAACAAGTCATATCCACTAGATTACAAAGTAAACAAAATCAGCTCTCTGTCCTGTCTCCTTGTAGCGCTGTCTTAGACGGCTCACAGTATGGACATTGCAATTTATTGCCCTGGCCACATCTGCAGTCCACATGCCTCTTTACAGCATGCGTAAGGCACATTCACACAGATGAGCAGGGGCCCTGGGCATCTTTCTTTTTGTGTTTTTCAGATTCAGTAGAAAGGCCTCTTTAGTGTCCTAAGTTTTCATAATGGTGACCTTAATTGCCTACTGTCTGTAAGCTGTTAGTGTCTTAACGACCGTTCCACAGGTGCATGTTCATGAATTGTTTATGGTTCATTGAACAAGCATGGGAAACAGTGTTTAAACCCTTTACAATGAAGATCTGTGAATTTATTTGGATTTTTACGAATTATCTTTGAAAGACAGGGTCCTGAAAAAGGGACATTTCTTTTTTTGCTAAGTTTAGTACTGTGCACCTCCCATAGTCTGTTCTGGACTTGGGGACTGTGAAGAGACCTCTGGTGGTGTGTCTTGTGGGGTATTGATGGGTGTCCGAGCTTGTCAACATCTCTTACAAGAACAAGTAATGAGGAAGTAAATCTCTTTTCCACTTTGAGCCATGAGAGATTGACACAATAATTAATGTTAGCTCTCCGTGTACTTTTAAGGGACAGCCGTGCTGCCCCGTTCTGAGCCAACTGCAATTTTCCCAAGTCCCTCTTTGTGGCACCTGACCAATGATTGAAAAGTAGTCCAGGTGCGACAAAACCAGGACCCGTAGGACCTGCCGTGTTGATAGTGTTGTTAAGAAGGCAGAGCCGCACTTTATTATGGACAGATTTCTCCCCATCTTAGCTACTGTTGTATCAATATGTTTTGACCATGACAGTTTACAAATCAGGGTTACTCCAAGCAGTTTAGTCACCTCAACCTGCTCAATTTCCACATTATTCATTATGGGTTTAGGGTTTAGTGAATGATTTATCTCAAACACAATGCTTTTAGTTTTGGAAATATTATTCCGAAACTATTTGCAACTTTTTTTAAAGTGTTGCAGTCATTTCAGTTGCTGTAGTAGCTGACGTGTATAGTGTTGAGTCATCTGTATACATAGACACACAGGCCTTACTCAAAGCCAGTGGCTAGTTGTTAGTAAAGATTGAAAAAAGCAAGGGGCCTAAACAGCTACCCTGTAGAATTCCTGATTCTACCTGGATTATGTTTGAGAGGCTTCCATTAAAGAACACCCTCTGTGTTCTGTTAGACAAGTAAATCTTTGTCCACATTATAACAGGGGGTGTAAAGCCATAACACATACGTTTTTCCAGCAGCAGACTATGATTGATAATGTCAAAAGTCTAACAACAAAGCCCCACAATAATTTTATCATACATTTCTCTCAGCCAATAATCAGTCGTTTGTGTAAGTGCAGTGCTTGTTGAGTGTCAATTTGTTTATTGTGAAATGGCATTGTTTCTGGTCAAACACAATTTTCCCCAAAACTTTACTAAGGGTTGGTGACAGGCTGATTGGTCGGTTATTTGAGCCAGTAAGGGGGGGGGCTTTATTAATCTTGGGTAGCGGAATGACTTTAGCTTCCCTCCAGGCCTGAGGGCACACACTTTCTATGAGGCTTAAATTGAAGATGTGGCAATATTGTCCTCTATTATCCTCAGTCATTTTCCATCCAGCTTGTCAGACACCGGTGGCTTGTCATTGTTGATAGAAAAGAACCGTTTTTTCACTTCTTCCACACTGAAATAAAAAAGTACAATTCTTGTTTTTCATAATTTGGTCAGATTTACTTGGATATGTAGTGTCAACCTTTGTTGCTGGCATGTCATCCCTATGTTTGTTTAACTTGCCAATGAAAAAGTTATTAAGTAGTTGGCAATATCAATGGGTTTTGTGATAAATGAACCATCTGATTCAATGAATGATGGAGCCAAGTTGGCTTTTTCTCATTACATGTTTTTAAGGTACTCTAAAGCATTTACTAACATTCCTTATATAATGTATCTTTGCTTCATAGTATAGTTTATTTTTATTTAGTTCAGTCATATGATTTCTTAATTTGTAATACGTTTACCAATCAGTTGGGCTGTCAGACTTATTTGCCATACCTTTTGCCTCATCCCTCTCAACCATACAATTTTTTAAATTCCTCATCAATCCAAAAGGATTTAACAGTTTTTAACAGTCATTTTCTTAATGGGTGCATGCTTATTAGTAACTGGAATAAGCAATTTCATAAATGGGTCAAGTGCACATTATACACCACAAACCAGCAAATATTCTTTACATCATCAACATACCGTATGAATCACTACAAAACTTATTGTATGACCTCTTATAGACTAAATTAGTCCCAGCCTATCTCGTTTTCCAAGACATTGCTATTATATTGTGATCACTACATCCTATGGATTTGGATACTGCTTTAATGCAAATTTCTGCAGCATTAGTAAAGATTTGATCAATACATGTTGATGATTTCATTCATGTGCTGTTTGTAAATACCCTGGTAGGTTGACTGACAACCTGATTCAGGTTGCAGGCACTGGTTACAGTTTGAAAAATTTTCTTGAGTGGGCAGCTTGACGAGAGCCAGTCAATATTTAAATCACCCAGAAAATATACTTCTCTGTTGATATCACATACATTGTCAAGCATTTCACACATATTATCCAGATACTGACTGTTAACACTTGGTGGTCTATAACAGCTTCCCACCAGAATGGGCTTTAGGTGAGGCAGGTGAGGTGAACCTGTAGCCATATTACTTCAACAGTATTTAACATAAGATCCTCTCTAAGCTTTACGGGAATGTGGTTCTTTATATAGACCCCAACACCGCTACCGTTGCCATTTCTGTCTTTTCAGTAGATGTTATAACCATGTATTGCTACCACTGTATCATCGAAGGTATTATCTAAGTGAGTTTCAGAGAGTCAGAATATGAATGTCAAATCAAATCAAAGTTTATTTGTCACGTGCGCCGAAATGAAAGGAAAATGATGTGGATATGTTGAAGCAACATCTCAAGACGTCAGTCAGGAAGTTAAAGCTTGGTCGCAAATGGGTCTTTCAAATGGACAATGCCCCCAAGAATACTTCCAAAGTTGTGGCAAAATGGCTTAAGGACAACAAAGTCAAGGTATTGGAGTGGCCATCACAAAGCCCTGACCTTAACCCTATAGAACATTTGTGGACAGAACTGAAAAAGCATGTGCGAGCAAGGAGGCCTACAAACCTGACTCAGTTACACCAGCTCTGTCAGGAGGAATGGGCCAAAATTCACCCAACTTATTGTGGGAAGCTGGTGGAAGGCTACCTGAAACGTTTGACCCAAGTTAAACAATTTAAAGGCAATGCTACCAAATGCTAATTGACTGTATGTTAACTTCTGACCCACTGGGAATGTGATGAAAGAAATAAAAGCTGAAAGAAATAATTATCTCTATTACTATTCTGACATTTCACATTCTTAAAATAAAGTGGTGATCCTAACTGACCTAAGACAGGGAATTTGTACTAGGATTAAATGTCAGGAATAGTGAAAAACTGAGTTTAAATGTATTTGGCTAAGGTGTACAGTATGTAAACTTCCGACTTCAACTGTACTTTGTGTCTGCCAACACCCCTAGGATAACGTACATTTAATGCAGTGTGATGACAACTCATTGTCACAATGCGAGGGATTAGCTGAGCTGGTCTTGGGTCATTGATAAGTCATTGTTTCAATGCATCCTTGAAATGTGTGGACAAAGTCCAGGAGCCAGGGTTTGGATGGATTCCGTCATTCCTGTAGAGTATCTTCTTTTTCAAGAAGGTGTCAAAGTCATCTATAAAAGTGACTCCAGCAGAGCTGCAATAATCTTTTAGCCAGATGTGTATGGCCAGTAGCCTGATGAATCTTTCCCACCCGCTGTCCAACGATGGTAGCGGACCTGAAATTATTGGCAGATTCTTTTGATGCTAAAATCAGTTGTTTAAAATCCATTTCCAGATGTTCCGAGCTAGCCCTCCTGATACCGTTTGACCCCACATGGACTACGACAGTGTCAGTTCCAATTTGTCTGCAGCAAAGTGATGAAATCTGTTGATATCATCCGTTGATATCATCTGAAAGATTAGTGGTTATTTTCATCAGGCTTGCTTGCTAACTCTTTACAATAGCTTAATTTACCCGTATCTCATTTACTTTAATATTGTCTGGGCCAGTACAAATGCCTCGTACCTACAGAAATTACCCATCATACAAAATCAATTTGCAAGACTAGCCACCTCCTCTAATTACCTGGCTCCATCTGCACCTGAGTTTAAGAAACTCAATATATTGTCTATTATCAACATTAATGTACGCCAATTATGCATTTTCTTCTACCAATACTCAAACCTCCCAAACAGTTGACTTAAACCCTTCAATGGATTCTTCCAGGTTAATTCTGAAATCCATCTTTTTTACACAAGACACTGTGTTAAACCTCACCTCCCAACTGCCACACCTCACATCGTCAATTCTCTATCAGTTAACGAGGTACCACAATCTGGAATTGTTATCTTCACATTGCCAAAACCTCATCCCTCACTAACTTCAAGCGAAGACTAGGGGTCAGCCTGATGACCAAACTACTCTGTAATCTCTTCCATATAGCCCAACTCTCACACACTCACATGCACACACACACATTTAAACAAAAGAAATATGCTTGTTTTGTTTGTGATAGCTTATCATTTCATTTGTACATTTATGATTAGTGGGGTTTGTTACCTGTTTTAACACCTTTTTTTAAAACTTCTTTTCTACTTATAAAAAAAAACTTATTTATTGCATGTTGTTTTTTTTATGGTGTGGTTTTTATATACACCTTTGAGCTTCCAACTACACCTGCATACTGTTTTTTATTTTCTGTATTGTTTTTTTATGGTGTGGTTTTTATATACACCTTTGAGCTTCCAACTACACCTGCATACTGTTTTTTCTTTTCTGTATTGTTTTTTTATGGTGTGGTTTTTATATACACCTTTGAGCTTCCAACTACACCTGCATACTGTTTTTTATTTTCTGTATTGTTTTTTTATCACTTATTTTATTTGGTGCAAATATATTCAACTTAAACTGATATTCTACGGCCAGAGCAAGGCTAGGTCAAGCAAGTCACTTTATGCAATCAATAGCACAAACAGAAAACTGTAAACACCTAGTTTTCAATGCAGCCTTGTTTGAATGCCATCATTACGCAAATTTGTACGGAATGGGGTTAGTCACCGTTAGCTAGCTAGCTAGTAACCTAACTTACCTCGAATGGCTGGAGTTTTGTTGTCCATGGAAAGACAGTGGGAACAGAACCCAGTTTCAAATGGTCACCATTGTAGTCAGTGGCCACAAAATGATCACTGTACACTGACAACTGCAACTGGTGAATGACTTCAGGTGACGTGTCGACACCATACTCAGGATGTTGGATGACCTGCAGCCATGCCTGACACTAAGCTCTATTGCATTCAGGGACAGGAAAGGAGTGAAAATGTGCAGCTTGTCTGTATCTGAGGAGCATTATTGCTCCCGGGTACAATGCAGCTCATTTTGCCCAGTTAGGTTTCCCAATTTGTCTGTGCCAATAATAATACCATACATAGAACAATAGGTTAGTAATACAAATCTTTGCTACTACTATCTAACAACTATTTGTTTACTTCTTAGTTGTCCTGACTTCCTTTCTGGAAGACCAGTAGTAAGACGCTCCTTCGTCCCGCCTCCTGTAATTATCAATCTTCGAACCACAAAGAAGTATCTACCGGCTTACAGACAATATAGGAACCTTGCACGAGCAAGAAGTAGGTAGTTGTTCTGTCATACTTTTTACATAAAAAACACATGTATTTAGCAAATCAGTGTTGAGACGTCAATCGTTGCTTATGTAACATAAAATACATATAGTTTGTAATGCATTTTAGGTGATTTCAGAAATGTATCGTTTTTATATAAAAATACAGAAATCTAAGTACTCAAGCAATGGACTTAAAAATTGTCTGGGGGGATGAAAATGGCCAGGGTAAGTATTATAATGGGCCCAGAAGTGTTTTAGGGTGAACTTCTCCTTTAAGTCAAAACTATAACTTGGTTCCACTCAGGGACATTCACTGTCTCCTTAGTAAGCAACTACAGTGTAGATTTGGCCTTGTGTTTTAGGTTATTGTCCTGCTGAAAGGTGAATTCATCTCCCAGTGTCTGGTGGAAAGCAGCCTGATGTAACGTAGACGCTGGGGGTCGAGAAGCAGGTGCAGGTCGTAAGTTTAATGTAACAAGAAATGATATAACGTAGGAGTAGCATCAAGACATAAACAACAGAAACAATACTGCTTGGGGAAAGAACCTAAGGGAGTGACAGATAAAGGGGAGGTAATGAGGTAATGGAGTTCAGGTGTGCCAAGTGATGAAGTGCAGGTGCGTGTAATGATGTGCGGTACCAGCCGCAGGACGATGCCGGCCAGAGGGACAGCCCGAGGACGAAGAGCGGGCCGGTCCGGGCTGCGAAGATAGAAATCACAGATGATGTTGGGATTCAGAATGTCCTCCACCGGAACCCAACACTGCTCCGTACCCCTCCCAGTCCACCAGGTAGTGGAGCCAACCCCCCAAGACGTCAGGAGTCCAGTAGGGATCTGATGGCATAGGTGGGAGATCCCTTGATGTCCAGGGTGGACAGATGGGTGTCGTGGGGGACAGCATCAGCCAGGGGACCAGGAACCACCAGCCTGAGAAGGGAGACATGAAAAGAAGGTGAGATGCAGTAGTCACTGGGAAGCTGAAACTATACGTCACCTCATTGACCCTCCGAAGAATCTTGAATGGCCCCACAAACCAGGGGCTCAGTTTCTTGTAGGGTAGACAGAGTGGGAGGTTCCTGGTAGAGAGCCAGACACAATCCCCTGGATGGAACACAAGAGTCTCACTGGGGTGGCGGTCTGCATGCTCCTTCTGATGGTGGATGGTGCACTGGAGTCGTGCTATAAATTCTCGGACAGCCCAAAGATTCCTAGATGCCCTTCCAGACTCCCTCCACCTACCCAAGGACATCAGAGTACAAAAATCAGTTAACCACCTAACTGAGGAACTTTAACCTTGCACAATACCCTAGACGCAGTCGCACCCCTAAAAACAAAAAAACATTTGTAATAAGAAACTAGCTCCCTGGTATACAGAAAATACCCAAGCTCTGAAGCAAGCTTCCAGAAAATTGGAACGGAAATGGCGCTGCACCAAACTGGAAGTCTTCTGACTAGCTTGGAAAGACAGTACCATGCAGTATCGAAGAGCCCTCACTGCTGCTCGATCATCCTATTCTTCCAATTGAATTGAGGAAAATAAGAACAATCCAAAATTAATTTTGATACTGTTGCAAAGCTAACTAAAAAGCAGCATTCCCCAAGAGAGGATGGCTTTCACTTCAGCAGTGATAAATTCATGAACTTCTTTGAGGAAAAGATCATGATCCTTTGAAAGCAAATTACGGACTCCTCTTTAAATCTACGTATTCCTCCAAAACTCAGTTGTCCTGAGTCTGCACAACTCTGCCAGGAACTAGGATCAAGGGAGACACCCAAGTGTTTTAATACTATATATCTTGACACAATGATGAAAATAATCATGGCCTCTAAACCTTCAAGCTGCATACTGGACCCTATTCCAACTAAACTACTGAAAGAGCTGCTTCCTGTGCTTGGCCCTCCTATGTTGAACATAATAAACGGCTCTCTATCCACCGGATATGTACCAAACTCACTAAAAATGGCAGTAATAAAGCCTCTCTTGAAAAAGCCAAACCTTGACCCAGAAAATATAAAAAAGTATCGGCCTATATCGAATCTCCCATTCCTCTCAAAAGTTTTAGAAAAAGCTGTTGCGCAGCAACTCACTGCCTTCCCGAAGACAAACAATGTATACAAAACGCTTCAGTCTGGTTTTAGACCCAATCATAGCACTGAGACTGCACTTGTGAAGGTGGTAAATTACCTTTTAATGGTGTCAGACTGAGGATCTGCATCTGTCCTCGTGCTCCGAGACCTTAGTGCTGCTTTTGATACCATCGATCACCACATTCTTTTGGAGAGATTGGAAACCGAAATTGGTCTACATAGACAAGTTCTGGCCTGGTTTAGATCTTATCTGTCGGAAAGATATCAGTTTGTCTCTGTGGATGGTTTGTCCTCTGACAAATGAACTGTACATTTCAGTGTTCCTCAAGGTTCCGTTTTAGGACCACTATTGTTTTCACTATATATTTTACCTCTTGGTGATGTCATTCGGAAACATAATGTTAACTTTCACTGCTATGCGGATGACACACGTCCGTACATTTCAATGAAACATGGTGAAGCCCAATAATTGCCCTCGCTGGAAGCCTATGTTTCAGACATAAGGAAGTGGATGGCTGCAAATGTTGGACAAAACAGAGATGCTTGTTCTAGGTTCCAAGAAACAAAGAGGTCTTCTGTTAAATCTGACAATTAATCTTGATGGTTGTATACTCGTCTCAAATAAAACTGTGAAGGACCTCGGCATTACTCTGGACCCTGATCTCTCTTTTGACGAACATATTGTAACGGTTTTCTTGTGTTGACGGAGAGGCGGACCAATACGTAGCGTGGTTGAAGTTCATGGTTTTTTAATAAGAAAAACTATACATGAACAAACTAGAAAACAATAAATGTGAAAACCCGAAACCAGTCCCGTGTGGTACAAACACTGACACAGGAGACAATCACCCACAAAACCCAACACCAAACAGGCTACCTAAATATGGTTCCCAATCAGAGACAATGACTAACACCTGCCTCTGATTGAGAACCATATGAGGCCAAACACAGAAACAGACAAACTAGACACACAACATAGAATGCCCACTCAGATCACACCCTGACCAAACAAAACATAGAAACATACAAAGCAAACTATGGTCAGGGTGTGACAGTACCCCACCCCAAGGTGCGGACTCCGGCCGCAAAACCTGAACCTATTGGGGAGGGTCTGGGTGGGCATCTGTCCGCGGTGGCGGCTCTGGTGCTGGACGTGGCCCCCACTTCACCATAGCCTTAGTCCGCCACATTGTCCGCTTCCGTGGCCTCCTAACCACGGCGACCCTTCTAAATGACCCCACCGGAAAGAGGGGCAGCTCGGGACACAGGGGCAACTCGGGACAGAGGGGCAGCTCGGGACAGAGGGGCAGCTCGGGACAGAGGGGCGGCTCCGTACTGGCTGACGACTCTGGCAGATCCTGGCTGACTGGCGGCTCTGGCTGTTCCATGCTGACTGGCGGCTCCATGCTGACTGGCGGCTCTGGCTGCTCCATGCTGACTGGTGGCTCTGGCTGCTCCATGCTGACTGGCGGCTCTGGCTGCTCCATGCTGACTGGCGGCTCTGGCTGCTCCATGCAGACTGGCGGCTCTGGCTGCTCCATGCAGACTGGCAGCTCCATGCAGACTGGCAGCTCTGGCAGCTCCATGCAGACTGGCAGCTCTGGCAGCGCCATGCAGACCGGCAGCTCTGGAAGCTCCTTGCAGACTGGCAGCTCTGGCAGCTCCTTGCAGACTGGCAGCTCTGGCAGCTCCTTGCAGACTGGCAGCTCCTTGCAGACTGGCAGCTCCTTGCAGACTGGCAGCTCTGGCAGCTCCTTGCAGACTGGCAGCTCTGGCAGCGCTGGACAGGCGGGAGACTCCGGCAGCGCTGGAGAGGAGGAAGGCTCCGGCAGCGCTGGACAGGCGAAGCACACTGTAGGCCTGGTGCGTGATGCTGGCACTGGTGGCACTGGGCCGAGGACACGCACAGTAAGCCTGGTGCGGGGAGCTGCCACCGGAGGGCTGGTGCGTGGAGGTGGTACTGGATAGACCGGACCATGCAGGCGCACTGGAGCTCTTGAGCACCGAGCCTGCCCAACCTTACCTGGTTGAATGCTCCCGGTCGCCCTGCCAGTGCGGCTATGCAGGTGAACCGGGGACACCATGCGCAAGGCTGGTGCCATGTAAACCGGCCCAAGGAGACGCACTGGAGACCAGATGCGTAGAGCCGGCTTCATGGCACTTGGCTCGATGCCCACTCTAGCCCGGGGAGCTGGTATGTACCGCACCGGGCTATGCACCCGCGCTGAAGACACTGTGCGCTCCACGGCATAATACGGTGCCTGCCCGGTCTCTCTAGCCCCCCGGTAAGCACAGGAAGTTGGCGCAGGTCTCCTACCTGGCTTCGCCATACTGCCTGTGTGCCCCCCCCCAAGAAATTTTAGGGGCTGACTCTCGGGCTTCCTACCGCGACGCTGTGCTTGTTTCTCCAACTCCATTGTCCTATAACCCTCTTCGCACTGCTCCAGTGAATCCCAGGCGGGCTCCGGCACTCTTCCTGGGTCGACCGCCCACCTGTCTATTTCCTCCCAAGTCGTATAATCCAGACTTCGTTGCTCCTGCTGCCACTGCCTGTCACCACGCCGCTTGGTCCTGTTGTGGTGGGTGATCCTGTAACGGTTTTCTTGTGTTGATGGAGAGGCGGACCAATACGTAGCGTGGTTGAAGTTCATGGTTTTTTAATAAGAAAAACTATACATGAACAAACTATACTCATGCCTACTCATGTGAGAGACGCAGACTCTGTCTCAATCTTTAAGTCTTTATTGAAGACTCATCTCTTCAGTAGGTCCTATGATTGAGAGTAGTCTGGCCCAGAAGTGTGAAGGTGAACGGAAAGGCACTGGAGCAACGAACCCCCCCACTCTCCCTGACAGTGACTCCTCCGGGACCTCCCCAGCTCCTAGTTTATTCTCTCCACCTTTGGGAATGCGCTCAGGAGATTAGTTAGTGGGTGCGGGCTCCCTTTCCGGAGCCTGGCGGATGTCCACATCTACGTCCCAGACCACCACTCGAGAGGAAGGGATTATGGGTGTATTCTGGACAGGACCCTCTCCCGAATCGTAGTGACGGGACAGGGAATAGACTTTGGTGTTTTTTTTACCTGGGCGATAGGTCAGCATGAAGTAAAATCTTGTGAAGAAAAGGGCCCACCTTGCATGGCGCGGATTCAGCCTCCTCGATGTCTGTATGTACTCCAGGTTCCGATGAGGATGACGAAGGGGTCCTTGGAATGGGTTGGTGAGGATGTCGATTGGGTCCTTGGCGCCCTCCAGCCAGTGTCTCCATTCCGCTAATGCCAACAACACCGCCAGGAGCTCTCGGTCACCGACGCCGTAATTTATCTCTGCAGGGGACATGCACACGGATACAATTTCTGTGGGATTACCTTGTCGTTGAAGCAGAACTGACCCCAGACCCACCTCTGAAGCGGCCACCTCAAACCACAAAGGATATCGTGGGATCTAGGTGTTTGAGAAATTGGGTGGAAGTTAAACGTCCCTTGAGTTGGCGGAAGGCATCGTCAGCTGCTGGACTCCACGCAAACCTACTGGGACCACCCTTGAGGAGAGAGGTGAGAGGAGCGGTGATGGAGCTGAAACACAACAAAATGTGGAAAAAGTACCAAGGAGTGTGAATTCCTTTCTGAAGGCACTGTATAATCAGTATCCAGTAGGTAAAAGCAATAACATGTATTTGAATTCAGAGTTACATTGAGTTAATAAATAATTCACCCTTGAATAGTTCAGTCTGAGAGTTACATACAGTATATATATTTGTCTCTTAGTATGCTATCTCATATATTTTCCTGCTGTGACCCATCGACATTTGCCTCGCTATTTATATTTACATAATCTCATAAATTGATTAAATTATGTCATTGAAATGCATAGCTGGCCATGGCTGCATCGATCGGAGATTCACAGAACTTTTCTGACAGCTTAATTAATAGGGGCAGCCAGGGAACAGAACAACATTCATAATTTGACATGAAGGATTTTGAATGTCTTGTGTGCTTTCAACTGGGCTGCATGGACTGAGCTGGGATAGGCTGGGATGGGTCAGGCAATGTGCTAGCCTACTGTTATGTGATTATGTGAAGAGACAGGGAAACCATAAGGATTCATAAAGCATGATATGTTGAAGTCGGAGGTTTACATACACTTAGGTTGGAGTCATTAAAACTCGTTTTTCAACCACTCCACAAATTTCTTGTTAACAAACTATAGTTTTGGCAAGTCGGTTAGGACATCTACTTTGTACATGACACAAGTAGTTTTTCCAACAATTGTTTACAGACAGATTATTGTTTACAGACAATTGTTTACAGACAGATTACCACGTTCATCTGTACAAACGCAAGTATAAACACCATGGGACCATGCAGCCGTCATTACCGCTCAGGAAGGAGACGTTCTGTCTCCTAGACATGAATGTACTTTGGTGCAAAAAGTGCAACTCAATCCCAGAACAACAGCAAAGGACCTTGTAAAGATGCTGGAAGAAACCGGTACAAAAGTATCTATATCCACAGTAAAACGAGTCCTATATCGACATTGCTCCAAAAGGGCCATAAAAAGAGTATGCAAAGCTGTCATCAAGGCAAAGGGTGGCTACTTGAAGAATCTCAAATATAAAATAGGTTTTGATGTTTAACACTTGTTTGGTTACTACATGATTCCTTACGTGTTATTTCATAGTTTTGATGTCTTCACTATTATTCTACAATGTAGAAAATAGTACAAATAAAGAAAAACCTTTGAATGAGTAGTTGTCCCAACTTTAGACCGGTACTGTATGTCAGTGTACCAAATGGTACTGTGTTAGATTACTTAAAGACGCATTCTTGCATTCTAACTACCCGCTATTCAAACTGCTCTGAACAAATTAAGGGAATTGTTCACAAACATTGGCACATTCTAAAATCCGATGATAGCCTCAGTAATGTGTTTTCGGACCTTCCCTTGGTCATATTCTCGCGTACACTCTGATTTACCACCCCAAGATATTCCTGAACAACGTCTATTTACGCCCCTATTGGATGGAAATTACAAGTGAGCTGTGCTCAATGCAATGGCACTTATAAATGTAGAGCCTTCAAACACCCACAAACAGGGAAATTGCTCCCAATCAAAGGTGTTATTATGTGCTCCACTAAGGCAGTTATGTATCTTATAACTTGTCCTTGGTAAAAATGATGTGGGTTAAACAAAGCGGGAATTAAAAGTACGTATGCCAGAGCATCATAGCACACATCATGGGTGCAAAAACTCGACTTACCCAGTTGCGGCCCAATTTTTGGAAGTCGAACATGTCACCCTCCCTAGGAGAGGAGGGGACCTCAATAATTTATTGTTAAAATGAGAGGCTGCCTGGATCTTTAATTTAAAGACCCTTGCTCCCTTCGGTCTCAACGTAGACTTTAATCTGAAGCCATTCTTGTGATTATTGTGACTTTTTTCCATTGTAATTGTTTGTAAGCTTGTGTAGTCCGAAATGAATCTATGATCATATGCTATCAACTTGTTTTTTGTATGCTGTTCTTTGTATGCCATTTTAATATTTGAGAATTAACCAATGATATTAGGCCACTTGGCCATGATTACAGACACCTGTGTGTCTTTTGACACTATATAAATGAGTCATCCCGCAGTGTTTGTGATTATACCCTGATGAAGACAGCTTGGCTGTCGAAACGTTGGTAATTAAATGTTTGCATCTGAGCTCCTAGAGTGTGCGGCTCTCTTTTATTTTCAAGTTCTCTACTCAGCTAGCCAGCACCTCGCCTAAATAGGTGTGCGTTTATTTTTCTTCTAGACTACTTACAATGCCTTCTGAAAGTATTCACACCCTACTTTTTGTTGCGTTTCAGCTTGAATTGATAATGAATTGAATTAAGATTTTTTTTGACACTGGCCTACACACAATACCCCATAATGTCAAAAGTAGAATAATGTTTTTTCAAATTGTTACAAATGAATAAAAAATTTAAAGCTGAAATGTCTTGAGTCATTAAGTATTCAACCCCTTTGTTATGGCAAGCCTAAATAAGTTCAGGAGTAAAAATGTGCTCAACAAGTCACATAATAAGTTGCATGGACTCACTCTGTGTGCAATAATAGTGTTTAACATGATTTCAGAATGACTACCTCATCTCTGTACCCGACACATAAAATTATTTGTAAGGTCACTCAGTCAAGCAATGTCTTGCAAAGAAAATAAAATATAATCAAATCTTATTTGTCACATGCGCTGAATACATTGAACTGCTTATATAAAAGCCCTTAACCAACAATGCAGTTTTATGAAAAATAGGTGTTAAGAAATGATTTACTAAAATAAACTGAAGGAAAAAAGAAAGAAAGAAAAGAAAGAAGAAAATTGAAAAATAACATAATTAAGGAGCAACAATGGATTAACAGTAGCGAGACTATGTACTATACAGGGGGTACCGGTTCAGAGTCAATGTGCGGGGGCACCGGTTAGTCGAGGTAATTGAGGTAATATGTACATGTAGGTAGAGGTAAAGTGACTATGCCATGATAATAAACAGAGAGTAGCAGTAGTGTAAAAATGGGGGTGGGAGTGTGTGTGTGTGATGGGGGAGGGGGGGGGGGGTGTAGTCCGAGTAGTCATTTGATTAGCTGTTTAGGAGTCTTATAGCTTAGGGGTAAAAGCTGTTAAGAAGCCTTTTGGACCTAGACTTGGTGCCCCATTACCTCTTGGAGTCTTTGGCCATTTTTAAAGCCTTCCTCTGACACCGCAACAACATTGCAGTTACTCCACAATATTAACCTAATTGACAGAGTGACAAGAAGGAAGCCTGTGCAGAATAACATTTTCCAAAACATGCATCCTGTTTGCAACTAAAGAAATACTCCTTAAAATAAGACAAAGCAATTCACTTTTTGTTCTGAAAACAAAGTGTTATGTTTGTGGCAAATACAATATAATACATTATTGAGTACCTCTCTCCATATTTTCAAGTATAGTGGTGGCTGCATGATGTTATGGGTATGCTTGTAATCATTAAGGACTGGGGAGATTTTCAGAATAAAAAAAATTACTGAATGGAGCAAAGCACAGGCAAAATCCTAAAGAAAAACCTGGTTCAGTATACTTTCCACCAGACACTGGCAGATGATTTCAACTTTCAGAAGGACAATAACTTAAAGTACATAGCCAAATCTACACTGGAGTTGCTTATCAAGAAGACGGTGAATGTTCCTGATTCGCCAAGTTAAAGTTTTGACTTAAATCTGCTTGAAAATCAATGGCAAGAGTGAAATTGGTTGTCTAGCAATGATCAACAACCAATTTGACAGAGCTTGAAGAATTTTGAAAAGGGCCAATATTGTACAATCCGGGTGTGCAAAGTTGTTAGAGACTTATCCAGAAAGACTTGCAGCTGTAATCACTGCCAAAGGTGCTTTGACAATGTACAGTATTGGCTCAGGGGTGTGAAATCTTGTGTGTGTCGAGGCCCGGCCGCTTACTGGACAATCAGAACGTGCTCCATGGCGAAATATGTTGTTGCTTCAAGTTGGGTATTCACAGACTTGTATGTATTGCCTTGGAATCAACTCCAATTCCAATGTTAGTCCATTGTAGTTTGTTAAATGGCTTACAGAAACAAAATCACAAAATGTAAACCTATCTTTGCTAAATACATTAACTTGAACCCATTTGCAGTCCACTTTGTTCTAAGTAATTGCATGGCTTCAATAGCATTCACACTGATATAGGGGCTAGACCTACTGTAAATTGCATTATGGCTGAGAATGGACATTCCAAACATATTCAATAAGCAAGATTAAATTAATTATTGTTAATGACTAAAGAGAGAACAAATAATTCTAATCAAATTCTGAAAAAAACTAAACAACAACTTGTTTTATATAGGCTATGTCACACTTACAGGCACCGTCATTTCTCACTGTGGACATATTAAAACAAGGCAGACTATGGAGGGTTTTATGCACATCCAAACTTTTCATAGTAGCTGGACAAAGATCCAATATAAATAGAGTGGGAGAATGTCCGCTCACCGTTATACTGCTCATAAATAGGCCTGTGTTTTATGAACATAGTCAGAACCATTTTACAGATCAGATCGCATTCACACATCTCCAGAAGTTGCATTTCAAGTGCACCACGGACGTTATCACCGTAAAACCAGGAAGGTGAATCATTGTAATAAGTTTGGTTGTAATACCATTTTGCGAAAAACAAGTTATCCGTAAAAAAAAACCCAACAACAATAAATAAATACATGTAAAATGTAATGATATCACAAAACCGACAGGATAAAAACAGACACACATTGCTGTTGAACCAGCCTTAGTTACTGTATAGTAGGCCAAGGGAAAGCTTGGGTTTTGAACATATGAAACGGAAGAAAGGCAATCTTTACAGGTTACAGATAGCTTCTAAATACAAGGTTCACCGGTATTAACCATGGTTCTCATCTCTTGTTTCATGATGGATATGGACACGTACATCAAGGAGGTGTCACGCCCTGGCCGTAGAGAAGCTTTTTATTCTCTAATTTGGTTAGGCCAGGGTGTGACTAGGGTGGGCGTTCTATGTTCTTTTTTCTATATTTTTGTTCTATGTTTTATATTTCTGGTTTTGGCCTGGTATGGTTCCCAATCAGAGGCAGCTGATTGAGAACCATACTTAGGCAGCCTGTTTTCCCACTATGGGTTGTGGGTAGTTGTTTTCTGTTTAGTGTGTTTTGCACCTGACGGAGCTGTTTCGGTTGTTTCTTTTGTTCCTTGTTGTATTTAGTGTTCAGTTTATTAAGATAATGATGAACACTTACCACGCTGCATCTTGGTCCTCACCTTCTTCCACCAACGGTCGTTACAGGAGGGGGTTCTACGCAAGTCCAAAATGGGACCTGCATGGCAAAAATAATGTGTGCCTGCCTAAAATACATAGATAAAAATAAATGCCAGCTCACTGTTTTACTCCTCTCAAACTTGATATTTTAATAAAGCTTTGGTGATTAAAGTGTATTTCCAAGTGTTCTCAGGAGCCAAACCCTTTATCGAAAGTCTTGACTACTTCACAGTTGCATTGGGCAGACAAAAAAAATCTTGGTTTTTAATTAAATAAAACAAAATAGGAAAAAACATGTTTTTTATGTTTCTAAATAGGAAGTGTACAGGCAGCAAAAGCATATTAGGCTACTCTTGTTCCCTGAGCGTATGGGCAGAGTGCTTCTCAGCTGGATAGGCTGCATTTGTTGTCCAAATTCATGCCATAACCAACTGCGTTACCGCTAAAACCAGCTTTTGGTTGGTCTTAAATATCCCTATCAGCGCTGCCTGAGATTAGTTTTTATGGACACACTTCAAATATTTCCTCCCCGCCCATCTGAGCTCAAGCGAGCTGATATAAAACAGGTCAATTGTCAAACCGGGCTGGAAAATGCCAGTGTGCCAGTCTTTACATGACAACAATGCAAACTTACATGCATTTGACACTAGCGCCACCTTAACGGCAGCCAAAAATATAACACACACACACACACACACACACACACACACACACACACACACACACACACACACACACACACACACACACACACACACACACACACACACACACGCACACACACACACACACACACACACACACACACACACACACACACACACACACACACACACACACACACACACACACACACACACACAATCCATTACACTGTGGGCTGTTGTAGCACCCCACCTCCTTCATTCCTTCTACTCTCCCATCATTAATCAATCTGCTCAGGCATCTTTGAGCTGGCGCTCAGATTACCAATGATATGGTCTCCATTGTCTCAACCGACAAATGCCACTGGACTCCCAAACTGATTTATCCAACACCAAACTTACTCCTTGGAGACAGAGAGACTGTCCGTCATAGGTTCACTCAACACTTTATCATAATATATATGGCTAGTGGTGGTAGATCAACTTGATGTACCTAATGAAGAAGTGAAAGATAGCCTTTTGTCAATTTGACTTCATTCTTCCCATGACTTCTGCAAACAAAACAAATGGGTTCCTCAAAGGTTCTTTGGAAAAGGAGATGGTTTTATGTGGAACCATAATGACTCAAAGGACCCTTTGAGCTCTTCAATGATTCATTACAGTTCACAAAACGGTTCTTTGCTCTTTTAGTGAAAATGTAAATGTGGGGGAGGCACTCATTAAAATATTTTGGGGAGTTGTTTGCGCACAGCTATTTTTTGTGCAACCGTGAGTGAGAGTGTCATTACAGTTAGTCTAATGTGTTGTGTTAAACCATTGCATATACACCTATACACCTTATACTTATACACTGAGCTATGATCAGTGGCTGTGTCTTGACTGCATCTCACATATAACCTTGTGTTAATTGTGAACAGTTGATTGAATCAGTCAGTGGTCCTCAATTCTCTTCTTAGGCACCCCCAGCTGTTCCAGAGTTAGCACACTTGATTCAACTTCTCAATTAACTCAGAAATAACACCTATGGAAATTGAACGATATAATATGGCTGACAAGAATTTAAAAACACCTGTATGGCTCTTCAAAAGGGTCGACATAGAAGCATTCTCGATAACGGTTCTGTAAAGAACAATAAAAAACAGTTCTACAGTATATAGCCATCTACGAACTGAATATACTTTCCTGCAACCCGCCTCACCCAATGTGGTACGGATCTGCTATTTTTGTAATTATTTCGCCACTATGGCCTATTTATTGCCTTACCTCCCTAATCTTACTATATTTGCACACACTGTACACAGATCTTTCTATTGTGTTATTGACTGTACGTTTGTTTATCCCATGTGCAACTCTGCGTTGTTGTTTCTGCCGCACCGCTTTGCTTCATCTTGGCCAGGTCGCAGTTGTACATGAGAACTTGTTCTCAACTGGCCTACCTGGTTAAATAAAGGTGTTCTCAACTGGCCTACCTGGTTAAATAAAGGTGAAAATAAATAAATAAATCATTAAAAAAAGGGTTGTAACCATAGCAGAACCCTTTTTTGGTGTTATATATATATATAACCTTTTTTAATGGTTCTTCATAGAACCTTAGGAAAGGGTTCTTAATAGCACCATACAGGTTCCATTTAGAACCCTTATGAGCATGGTTCCTTACTGAACCTTCAAAAAAGGGTTCTACTATGGTTACATGCCAAATAACCCCTATCTGGTACTAATCAGAACCATTATTATTTAGTGTGTGGTTATATTTGTCATGGATAATTAACTGTAGAGCGAAGGGTCACACAAGGTACAGCAGTAATTGTAGTCATGGTGGAGGCTGTTTAGGCTTTTACTCCAGGCAGTGACTACAATAGACAGAGTCAAGAACCTCTCCTGGTGGTGCTGCTCTGTGCTGCAGAGCTCCGCAGACCGTCTCTCCTACCATGTGGCGGAGAGGATCCTTAGCTGACGTACCGTATCTCTCTGTCATCGGTGCCTCCTCCGCTCCCATCCTCCAATTTACTTGCTATTGTTTCTAGGAAATTAGAAAATGCAAATGACGGAGCGCGGTAGCCCCGCCGCCCCACCATCACACAGAGAATATTATTCCTCATCACTCGGCGCCTGCTAATTGGAATGATTTGCTTGTTAATACACTGCCAATTAGGGTGGCGTCCGATGTGGGGGCCCTTGACAGGACTCATTTGAGGTGAGCGAGACGTGTGGCTGCACCAAGGCTCAGTGGGCTACAGGCTGTCTGTTCCTGTTAGCATGGCGGCCATTACAGTGAGGCAGGCACTTAAAGAAGGCACACACACACACACACACACACACACACACACACACACACACACACACACACACACCACCAGACACTCAGGTGCTCTCATCCACTCCATTTGATTAATCCTAGAATTCACAGGCTAATGCCCGAACTGATCACATAATCAATAATGCATCGCACACAGACATGAGAGGGAGATTAGAGATTCGTGTCTTCTACGCACAGCATACTCAAAATAGCTGAGATTGTTCATGTAGATACAGTTGGTAAGTGTGTTAATATCTGGCTCGTCAGTGGACAGCTAAGCTATTATAAATGGTTAATGCTGTATCGATGTCACTACTATTCTTCATGTCTTGAATTGACTGTCAGAAGTGCAATACATAATCATAGATTTAAGATTTAATGTGAGGGTTTGTCAACTCATGAAAAGGTTGTCAATGCAAATCTCCATTGTGCAATAAGATGTGATGGGAATTCCTAACAATCTGAAGGCCAGTGGTGTACCTACGCAAGCATTTCATTTCCTTTGGTTGGATTTCATATCAATGCTTAAATTCTCCCTTAATCTCCAAATGCGCATCTGTTTTTCCTGGAGTATGTCCTGTCACAAAGAAGCATGTAATGATAAATGATGAGGCACAGGAATGCCTTGATATTGTGTTATCTGTTGTAGAAACCTCAATCTAGTTAATCAAATATCCCCCTTAAAACAGCCCATTTATTCAGATGAATGATGACAACCTCTCCATGCCTTTTATGAAGCCAAGAGGGAGAGAGTATTGTGACTCGGGTTGCAAAGGAATCTTCTGTAATTTTGATAACTGACAGAACATCTATGGCAATCCATCTTAACTTTGGTCATTTATACTTGAATAACTTTTAAAACAATTATTCATATATACTATTTGTGTTTTATATCTGTGTCCACATTGTCCATGAGTTTCTAGTAGATAGACCATATGGTTCAAGAGAGAATAGCCTCATAAAAAAGCATCTGATCAACAATGATATTATGTTCTATTAACTCTGCAACTCTTCCAACGTTTCTCACAACTGCCACCAGATTGACGCTAAAACATTGACAACAAATGCATATTGACATATATATATATATATATATATATATATATATATATATATATATATATATATATATATATACACTTCAACTATGACAGACAAAATGAGAAGAGAAAATCCAGAAAATCACATTGTAGGATTTTTAATGAATTTATTTGCAAATTATGGTGGAAAATAAGTATTTGGTCAATAAGAAAAGTTTATCTCAATACTTTGTTATATACCCTTTGTTGGCAATGACAGAGGTCAAACGTTTTCTGTAAGTCTTCACAAGGTTTTCACACACTGTTGCTGGTATTTTGGCCCATTCCTCCATGCAGATCTCCTCTAGAGCAGTGATGTTTTGGGGCTGTTGCTGGGCAACACAGACTTTCAACTCCCTCCAAAGATTTTCTATGGGGTTGAGATCTGGAGACTGGCTAGGCTACTCCAGGACCTTGAAATGCTTCTTACGAAGCCACTCCTTCATTGCCTGGGCGGTGTGTTTGGGATCATTGTCATGCTGAAAGACCCAGCCACGTTTCATCTTCAATGCCCTTGCTGATGGAAGGAGGTTTTCACTCAAAATTTCACGATACATGGCCCCATTCATTCTTTCCTTTACACGGATCAGTCGTCCTGGTCCCTTTGCAGAAAAACAGCCCCAAAGCATGATGTTTCTACCCCCATGCTTCACAGCAGGAATGGTGTTCTTTGGATGCAACTTAGCATTCTTTGTCCTCCAAACATGACGAGTTGAAATTTTACCAAAAAGTTATATTTTGGTTTCATCTGACCATATGACATTCTCCCAATCTTCTTCTGGATCATCCAAATGCTCTCTAGCAAACTTCAGACGGGCCTGGACATGTACTGGCTTAAGCAGGGAGACACGTCTGGCACTGCAGGATTTGAGTCCCTGGCGGCGTAGTATGGTACTGATGGTAGGCTTTGTTACTTTGGTCCCAGCTCTCTGCAAGTCATTCACTAGGCCCCCCCGTGTGGTTCTGGGATTTCTGCTCACCGTTCTTGTGATCATTTTGACCCCACGGGGTGAGATCTTGCGTGGAGCCCCAGATCGAGGGAGATTATCAGTGGTCTTGTTTGTCTTCCATTTCCTAATAATTGCTCCCACAGTTGATTTCTTCAAACCAAGCTGCTTACCTATTGCAGATTCAGTCTTCCCAGCCTGGTGCAGGTCTACAATTTTGTTTCTGGTGTCCTTTGACAGCTCTTTGGTCTTGGCCATAGTGGAGTTTGGAGTGTGACTGTTTGAGGTTGTGGACAGGTGTCAAAAAAATAAAGGGAACACTTAAACAACACAATGTAACTCCAAGTTAATCACACTTCTGTGAAATCAAACTGTCCACTTAGGAAGCAACACTGATTGACAATAAATTTCACATGCTGTTGTGCAAATGGAATAGAAAACAGGTGTAAATTTTAGGCAATTAGCAAGACAACCCCAATAAAGGAGTGGTTCTGCAGGTGGTGACTACAGACCACTTCTCAGTTCCTATGCTTGCTGGCTGATGTTTTGGTCACTTTGAATGCTGGCGGTGCTTTCACTCTAGTGGTAGCATGAGACGGAGTCTACAACCCACACAAGTGGCTCAGGTAGTGCAGCTCATCCAGGATGGTACATCAATGCGAGCTATGGCAAGAAGGTTTGCTGTGTCTGTCAGCATAGTGTCCAGAGCATGGAGGCGCTACCAGGAGACAGGCCAGTACATCAGGAGACATGGAGGAGGATGTATGAGGGCAACAACCCAGCAGCAGGACTGCTACCTCTGCCTTTGTGCGAGGAGGAGCAGGAGGAGCACTGCCAGAGCCCTGCAAAATGACCTCCAGCAGGCCACAAATGTGCATGTGTCTGCTCAAACGGTCAGAAACAGACTCCATGGGGGTGGTATGAGGGCCCAACGTCCACAGGTGGGAGTTGTGCTTACAGCCCAACACCGTGCAGGACGTTTGGCATTTGCCAGAGAACATCAAGATTGGCAAATTCGCCACTGGCGCCCTGTGCTCTTCACAGATGAAAGCGGGTTCACACTGAGCACATGTGACAGACGTGACTGTCTGGAGACGCCGTGGAGAACGTTCTGCTGCCTGCAACATCCTCCAGTATGACCGGTTTGGCGGTGGGTCAGTCATGGTGTGGGGTGGCATTTCTTTGGTGGTCCGCACAGCCCTCCATGTGCTCGCCAGAGGTAGCCTGACTGCCATTAGGCATCGAGATGAGATCCTCAGACCCCTTGTGAGACCATATGCTGGTGCGGTTGGCCCTGGGTTCCTCCTAATGCAAGACAATGCTAGACCTCATGTGGCTGGAGTGTGTCAGCAGTTCCTGCAAGAGGAAGGCATTGATGCTATGGACTGGCCCGCCCATTCCCCAGACCTGAATCCAATTGAGCACATCTGGGACATCATCATCATAATATTGCATTCATTCAGATCTAGGATGTGTTATTTTAGTGTTCCCTTTATTTTTTTGAGCAGTGTATATACATGCATACATACATACAATGCCTTGCGAAAGTATTCGGCCCCCTTGAACTTTGCGACCTTTTGCCACATTTCAGGCTTCAAACATAAAGATATAAAACTGTATTTTTTTGTGAAGAATCAACAACAAGTGGGACACAATCATGAAGTGTAACAGCATTTATTGGATATTTCAAACTTTTTTAACAAATCAAAAACTGAAAAATTGGGCGTGCAAAATTATTCAGCCCCTTTCAAATATGCATAGTCACTTTAACTATACATTCATGTACATACTACCTCAATTAGGCCGACTAACCGGTGCCCCCGCACGTTGGCTACCCGGACTATCTGCATTGTGTCCCGCCACCCACCACACGCCAACCCCTCTTTTACGCAACTGCTACTCTCTGTTTATCATGTATGCATAGTCACTTTAACCATACCTACATGTACATTCTACCTCAATCAGCCCATCTAACCGGAGCCTGTATATAGCCTCACTATTGCTACAGCCTCGGGAATGTATATAGCCTCGCTACTGTTATTTTTCACAGTCTTTTTTACTTCTTTAAATCAAATCAAATCAAATCAAATTTATTTATATAGCCCTTCGTACATCAGCTGATATCTCAAAGTGCTGTACAGAAACCCAGCCTAAAACCCCAAACAGCAAGCAATGCAGGTGTAGAAGCACGGTGGCTAGGAAAAACTCCCTAGAAAGGCCAATACCTAGGAAGAAGCCTAGAGAGGAACCAGGCTATGTGGGGTGGCCAGTCCTCTTCTGGCTGTGCCGGGTGGAGATTATAACAGAACATGGCCAAGATGTTCAAATGTTCATAAATGACCAGCATGGTCAAATAATAATAAGGCAGAACAGTTGAAACTGGAGCAGCAGCACAGTCAGGTGGAAGTTGAAACTGGAGCAGCAGCATGGCCAGGTGGACTGGGGACAGCAAGGAGTCATCATGTCAGGTAGTCCTGGGGCATGGTCCTAGGGCTCAGGTCAGTTGAAACTGGAACAGCAGCATGGCCAGGTGGACTGGGGACAGCAAGGAGTCATCGTGTCAGGTAGTCCTGGGGCATGGTCCTAGGGCTCAGGTCCTCCGAGAGAGAGAAAGAAAGAGAGAAGGAGAGAATTAGAGAACGCACACTTAGATTCACACAGGACACCGAATAGGACAGGAGAAGTACTCCAGATATATCAAACTGACCCCAGCCCCCCGACACATAAACTACTGCAGCATAAATACTGGAGGCTGAGACAGGAGGGGTCAGGAGACACTGTGGCCCCATCCGAGGACACCCCCGGACAGGGCCAAACAGGAAGGATATAACCCCACCCACTTTGCCAAAGCACAGCCCCCACACCACTAGAGGGATATCTCCAACCACCAACTTACCATCCTGAGACAAGGCTGAGTATAGCCCACAAAGATCTCTGCCACGGCACAACCCAAGGGGGGGGCGCCAACCCAGACAGGATGACCACAACAGTGAATCAACCCACTCAGGTGACGCACCCCCTCCAGGGACGGCATGAGAGAGCCCCAGCAAGCCAGTGACTCAGCCCCTGTAATAGGGTTAGAGGCAGAGAATCCCAGTGAAAAGAGGGGAACCGGCCAGGCAGAGACAGCAAGGGCGGTTCGTTGCTCCAGAGCCTTTCCGTTCACCTTCCCACTCCTGGGCCAGACTACACTCAATCATATGACCCACTGAAGAGATGAGTCTTCAGTAAAGACTTAAAGGTTGAGACCGAGTTTGCGTCTCTGACATGGGTAGGCAGACCGTTCCATAAAAATGGAGCTCTATAGGAGAAAGCCCTGCCTCCAGCTGTTTGCTTAGAAATTCTAGGGACAATTAGGAGGCCTGCGTCTTGTGACCGTAGCGTACGTGTAGGTATGTACGGCAGGACCAAATCAGAGAGATAGGTAGGAGCAAGCCCATGTAATGCTTTGTAGGTTAGCAGTAAAACCTTGAAATCAGCCCTTGCTTTGACAGGAAGCCAGTGTAGAGAGGCTAGCACTGGAGTAATATGATCAAATTTTTTGGTTCTAGTCAGGATTCTAGCAGCCGTATTTAGCACTAACTGAAGTTTATTTAGTGCTTTATCCGGGTAGCCGGAAAATAGAGCATTGCAGTAGTCTAACCTAGAAGTGACAAAAGCATGGATTAATTTTTCTGCATCATTTTTGGACAGAAAGTTTCTGATTTTTGCAATGTTACGTAGATGGAAAAAAGCTGTCCTTGAAATGGTCTTGATATGTTCTTCAAAAGAGAGATCAGGGTCCAGAGTAACGCCGAGGTCCTTCACAGTTTTATTTGAGACGACTGTACAACCATTAAGATTAATTGTCAGATTCAACAGAAGATCTCTTTGTTTCTTGGGACCTAGAACAAGCATCTCTGTTTTGTCCGAGTTTAATAGTAGAAAGTTTGCAGCCATCCACTTCCTTATGTCTGAAACACATGCTTCTAGCGAGGGCAATTTTGGGGCTTCACCATGTTTCATTGAAATGTACAGCTGTGTGTCATCCGCATAGCAGTGAAAGTTTACATTATGTTTTCGAATAACATCCCCAAGAGGTAAAATATATAGTGAAAACAATAGTGGTCCTTAAACGGAACCTTGAGGAACACCGAAATTTACAGTTGATTTGTCAGAGGACAAACCATTCACAGAGACAAACTGATATCTTTCCGACAGATAAGATCTAAACCAGGCCAGAACATGTCCGTGTAGACCAATTTGGGTTTCCAATCTCTCCAAAAGAATGTGGTGATCGATGGTATCAAAAGCAGCACTAAGGTCTAGGAGCACGAGGACAGATGCAGAGCCTCGGTCCGATGCCATTAAAATGTCATTTACCACCTTCACAAGTGCCGTCTCAGTGCTATGATGGGGTCTAAAACCAGACTGAAGCATTTCGTATACATTGTTTGTCTTCAGGAAGGCAGTGAGTTGCTGCGCAACAGCCTTCTCTAAAATTTTTGAGAGGAATGGAAGATTCGATATAGGCCGATAGTTTTTTATATTTTCTGGGTCAAGGTTTGGCTTTTTCAAGAGAGGCTTTATTACTGCCACTTTTAGTGAGTTTGGTACACATCCAGTGGATAGAGAGCCGTTTATTATGTTCAACATGGGAGGGCCAAGCACAGGAAGCAGCTCTTTCAGTAGTTTAGTTGGAATAGGGTCCAGTATGCAGCTTGAAGGTTTAGAGGCCATGATTATTTTCATCATTGTGTCAAGAGATATAGTACTAAAACACTTGAGCGTCTCTCTTGATCCTAGGTCCTGGCAGAGTTGTGCAGACTCAGGACAACTGAGGTTTGGAGGAATACGCAGGTTTAAAGAGGAGTCCGTAATTTGCTTTCTAATAATCATAATCTTTTCCTCAAAGAAGTTCATGAATTTATCACTGCTAAAGTGAAAGTCATCCTCTCTTGGGGAATGCTGCTTTTTAGTTAGCTTTGCGACAGTATTAAAAAGGAATTTCGGATTGTTCTTATTTTCCTCAATTAAGTTAGAAAAATAGGATGATCGAGCAGCAGTAAGGGCTCTACGGTACTGCACGGTACCGTCCTTCCAAGCTAGTCGGAAGACTTCCAGTTTGGTGTGGCGCCATTTCCGTTCCAATTTTCTGGAAGCTTGCTTCAGAGCTCGGGTATTTTCTGTGTACCAGGGAGCTAGTTTCTTATGAGACATTTTTTTTGTTTTTAGGGGTGCAACTGCATCTAGGGTATTGCGCAAGGTTAAATTGAGATCCTCAGTTAGGTGGTTAACTGATTTTTGTCCTCTGGCGTCCTTGGGTAGGCAGAGGGAGTCTGGAAGGGCATCAAGGAATCTTTGTGTTGTCTGTGAATTTATAGCACGACTTTTGATGTTCCTTGGTTGGGGTCTAAGCAGATTATTTGTTGCATTTGCAAACGTAATAAAATGGTGGTCCGATAGTCCAGGATTATGAAGAAAAACATTAAGATCCACCACATTTATTCCATGGGACAAAACTAGGTCCAGCGTATGACTGTGACAGTGAGTGGGTCCAGAGACATGTTGGACAAAACCCACTGAGTCGATGATGGCTCCGAAAGCCTTTTGGAGTGGGTCTGTGGACTTTTCCATGTGAATATTAAAGTCACCAAAGATTAGAATATTATCTGCTATGACTACAAGGTCCGATAGGAATTCAGGGAACTCAGTGAGAAACGCTGTATATGGCCCAGGAGGCCTGTAAACAGTAGCTATAAAAAGTGATTGAGTAGGCTGCATAGATTTCATGACTAGAAGCTCAAAAGACTAAAATGTCTTTTTTTTTTTTGTAAATTGAAATTTGCTATCGTAAATGTTAGCAACACCTCCACCTTTGCGGGATGCACGGGGGATATGGTCACTAGTGTAGCCAGGAGGTGAGGCCTCATTTAAAACAGTAAATTCATCAGGCTTAAGCCATGTTTCAGTCAGGCCAATCACATCAAGATTATGATCAGTGATTAGTTCATTGACTATAATTGCCTTTGAAGTAAGGGATCTAACATTAAGTAGCCCTATTTTGAGATGTGAGGTATCATGATCTCTTTCAGTAATGACAGGAATGGAGGTGGTCTTTATCCTAGTGAGATTGCTAAGGCGAACACCGCCATGTTTAGTTTTGCCCAACCTAGGTCGAGGCACAGACACGGTCTCAATGGTGATAGCTGAGCTGACTACACTGACTGTGCTAATGGCAGACTCCACTATGCTGGCAGGCTGGCTAACAGCCTGCTGCCTGGCCTGCACCCTATTTCATTGTGGAGCTAGAGGAGTTAGAGCCCTGTCTATGTTGGTAGATAAGATGAGAGCACCCCTCCAGCTAGGATGGAGTCTGTCACTCCTCAGCAGGTCAGGCTTGGTCCTGTTTGTGGGTGAGTCCCAGAAAGAGGGCCAATTATCTACAAATTCTAACTTTTGGGAGGGGCAGAAAACAGTTTTCAACCAGCGATTGAGTTGTGAGACTCTGCTGTAGAGCTCATCACTCCCCCTAACTGGGAGGGGGCCAGAGACAATTACTCGATGCCGACACATCTTTCTAGCTGATATGCACGCAGAAGCTATGTTGCGCTTGGTGATTTCTGACTGTTTCATCCTAACATCGTTGGTGCCGACGTGGATAACAATATCTCTATACTCTCTACACTCGCCAGTTTTAGCTTTAGCCAGCACCATCTTCCGATTAGCCTTAACGTCGGTAGCCCTGCCCCCGGGTAAACAGTGTATGATCGCTGGATGATTCGCTTTAAGTCTAATACTGCGGGTAATGGAGTCGCCAATGACTAGAGTTTTCAATTTGTCCGAGCTAATGGTGGGAAGCTTCGGCGTCTCAGACCCCGTAACGGGAGGAGTAGAGACCAGAGAAGAATCGGCCTCTGACTCCGACCAGCTGCTTAATGGGGAAAACCGGTTGAAAGTTTCTGTCGGCTGAATGAGCGACACCGGTTGAGCGTTCCTACAGCATTTCCTTCCAGAAACCGTGAGAAAGTTGTCCGGCTGCGGGGACTGTGCCAGGGGATTTATACTACTATCTGTACTTACTGGTGCCACAGACGCTGTTTCATCCTTTCCTACACTGAAATTACCCTTGCCTAACGATTGCGTCTGAAGCTGGGCTTGCAGCACAGCTATCCTCGCCGTAAGGCGAGTACAGCGGCTGCAATTAGAAGGCATCATGTTAATGTTACTACTTAGCTTCGGCTGTTGGAGGTCCTGACGAATCGTGTCCAGATAAAGCGTCCGGAGTGAAAAAGTTGAGGAAAAAATAATAAATATATGAACGGTAATTAAAAAGTGAAAACCGTAAAGTTGTCAGGTAGCAAAACAGGTTGGCAACAAAACGCACAGCAACTCGAAAACAAGCCTGCAAGTTACTTATCTATTGTTCACCTAATACATTTTTTTTACTTAAAAATAGTAGTGTTGGTTAGAGCCTGTGGGTAAGCATTTCACTGTATGGTCTACTCCTGTTGTATGCGGCGCACGTGACAAATAAACTTTGATTTGATCCCGGAGTCGCCTCTTCACTGTTGATGTTGAGACTGGTGTTTTGCGGGTACTATTTAATGAAGCTGCCAGTTGAGGACTTGTCTGTTTCTCAAACTAGACACTCTAATGTACTTGTCATCTTGCTCGGTTGTGCACCTGGGCCTCCCGCTCCTCTTTCTATTCTTGTTAGGGCCAGTTTGTGCTGTTCTGTGAAGGGAGTTGTACACAGTCTAAAGAAGGCCAGTTTTATTGCTTCTTTAATCAGGACAACAGTTTTCAGCTGTGCTAACATAATTGCAAAAGGGTTTTCTAATGATCAATTAGCCTTTTAAAATGATAAACTTGGATTAGCTAACACAATGTGCCGTTGGAAGACAAGAGTGATGGTTGCTGATAATGGGCCTCTGTACGCATATGTAGAAAATCTGCCGTTTTTTGCTACAATAGTCATTTACAACGTTAACAATGTCTACACTGTATTTCTGATACATTTGATGTTATTTAAATGAACAAAAAATGTGCTTTCTTTAAAAAACAAGGACATTTCTAAGTGACCCCAAACTTTTGAACAGTAGTGTAGGGTTAATTTTGGTGGGCCCCAGGAAAAGTAGCTGGAATCCAAGTAATGGGGATCTGTAATAAATACAAATACAAATACCGGTAGGCCTATTTGAAGTTCATTGAAATACACATTGTGGTCTAGTCTAGTAACTTGACTGTGTGTGTTAGGGTGACCATCCCGGGACAGTTTCAGCCCCATTTCAGGTTTCCCAACTTTTTAGGGTACAAAAATGGTAAATTTGTCAGCAAGATACATCCATTAATAGAGGCCTAATCAATGGCAACCACTGAATGTTATTAGGCACACCTTCTGGTATTTTGTAGCAGATGTCTATTCCCATTAATCAAGTGACGCGAGTATACATACAGTTTGTAGGCTGGAATTACTTGGAGTGGACGAACATGCACAGGTAGCCTACTTTTGTTGTGATTTGTTTGACAATCAGATGAAAATATTATTACTGGTTGTGTTCATGCTATGTTCAAGGTAATACATTTTTACCTTTTAAAACTTCTTATGGCTGGGGGCAGTATTGAGTAGCTTGGATGAATAAGGTGCCCAGAGGTGTCCAGAGTAAACTGCCTGCTGCTCCGTCCCAGTTGCTAATATATGCATATTGTGCAAAAACCTGAGAAGAAATCCAACCAGGAAGTGGGAAATCTTAGGTTGGTCGTTTTTCAACTCATTCCCTATTGAAGATATAGTGGGATATTGGTCATGTGGCACTTCCTAAGGCTTCCACAAGATGTCAACAGTCTTTAGAAACTTGTTTGAGGCTTCTACTGTAAAGGAGGGGCTCATAAGGGCTCTGAGTCAGTGGTCTGGCAGAGTGCCACAAGCTCGTGAAGCTCGTTCACGTGAGAGGTAGCTCGCGTTCTATTGCTTTTCTCCAGACAAAGGAATTCTCCGGTTGGAACATTATTGAATATTTATGTTAAAAACATCCTAAAGATTGATTCTATACATCATTTGACATGTTTCTACGGACTGTAACGGAACTTTTTGACATTTCGTCTGCTCCTAGTGAACGCGCTTCGTGAGTTTGGATTTGTTTACAAAACGCGCTAACAAAAGTAGCCATTTGGACATAAATGATGGACATTATTGAATTAAACAAACATTTATTGTGGATTCCTGGGAGTGCATTCTGATGAAAATCATCAAAGGTAAGTGAATATTTATAATGTTATTTCTGACTTCTGTTGACTGCACAATATGGTGGATATCTTTTTGGCTTGTTTGGTCTCTGAGCGCCGTACTCAGATTATTGCATGGTTTGCTTTTTCCATAAAGCTTTTTGAAATCTGACACAGCGGTTGCATTAAGGAGAAGTGTATCTAAAGTTCCATGCATAACACTTGTATTTTCATCAACATTTATCATGACAATTTCTGTAAATTGATGTGGCTCTCTGCAAAATCACCGGATGTTTTTGGAACTACTGAACATAACGCGCCAATGTATACTGAGCTTTTTTTTTATAAATATGAACTTTATCGAACAAAACATACATTTATTGTGTAACATGAAGTCCTATGAGTGTCATCTGATGAAGATCATCAAAGGTTAGTGATTCATTCTATCTCTATTTCTGATTTTTGTGACTCCTCTCCTTGGCTGGAAAAATGGCTGTGTTTTAATGTTCTGTTTAAAATGGTGTGAAATACTTCTATGTTTGAGGAATTTTAATTATGGGATTTCTGTTGTTTTGAACTTGGCGCCCTGCACTTTCACTGGCTGTTGTCATATCGATCCCGTTAGTGGGATCTCAGCCCTAAGAAGTTTGAATACAGACTAACTAAAAAATATGTGAAAATTGACAAATTATCCAATGGATTATGAAAAGTTTCTTTAAAAAAAAAGTGGAGCAGCAAAAACATACGTTTGCACCCCCCTATTATGATTAGTCCATGGCTCAGACAGCCGAGTGCACACAATGACGTTTTCGCTAATCTCTTTCGCGAAGAGGAATAACTATTTCTGATTAATTAACAATGCCATGCTGCTGGGTGGTAACTTTAAAATAGAATCCAGCCCTGAAACGAAATGTAGACTAAAAATGATTTGTATGTCATATTATAGGAAAATACACTGCATTCACACAGACTTGCACGAAGTGGGCAGTTTTGTCACTTCAGGCCCAGGTTTGTCACCTCAAGCCCAAATATATGATACTTTGACTGAAATGATGACATTGATTTAAATCATCGTGCAACATCGTGGGTAAACTCTGGCCGGCGTTTTTCAGCTCGAAAAAGGGGAATTCCACTAGTGTGGGCGTTTAATGATAGTGTTGGAGTCGTACATGGCCTCGCAATTGTGGGTGTATGGGGATTACATAATAAGGCTGAGCACACACCACTGGGGGGGCCCTGTGTTGAGAGTCAGCTTGATGATGGTGTTGTTGCCTACCCCCCCACCTGGGGTCTGCCTGTCAGGAAGTCCAGGATCCAGTTGCAGAGTGAGGTGTTCACACCGAAGGCCTTGAGCTGCAGGTGACTATGGCGTTGAAAGCTGAGCTGTGTTTGTGTGTGTGTTTGCGTGCATGTGTGCTTGCAAGAGTGCGTGTGTGTGTATGTGTGTATACATGTGCGTGTACCTGTGCGTGTGTCGTGTGTGTTTGTGTGCATGTGTGTATGTTTGTGTCTGTCTGTGTGTGTATGTTTGTCTGTTTGTGTGCATGCGTTCATGTCTGTCTGTGTGCGTGTGTATGCTGGGGCTGCAGGCAGCTTTGGGGCGAACCTGATTAGTGGTGCTGTTCTGAGAGATAGCTCCAGGTAGGCTGTGTCACACACTGGCCTTACAGAGGTGGAAGGGAAAGGCCTCTCTGTAACAGCGCCACCAAACTGATTTCACCTCCATGTCCCCAAAACAGCTACCAGCCAAATAGAGGTCTGATCATTTTCTCTACAGGACATGTCTAGGTGCTGCATTGTTGCACTGGGTACAAAATGTATACCTGTTCAATAACACCAAATGATTAGACAATATTTTCCTTTCAAATTGAAAATACCATTACATTTTCTTACAGCATGAACATCAATGGCCTGACATATAATGTATTGGCAAAGTGGTTTCAAACAAACTGAAGAATGTGGATAGAATGAAAATAAGGAAGTATAGTCAAACTATGGTCTCATACTGTACATGCTTGTGTGCGTGTATATGTGTGCATCAGACATCAGAGAGTGAATTTAGGGAGGTGGTGTACTAGGGGTGGAATAATAATTTAGCTGCATTTGGAGAGGAACTCTATAAAAGAGTAGAGTGGTACAGTAAAGCGCTCGCTCCCTCTCTGATAATGAGTACGAGGGGGAAGACTTTGAGCGTGGCACAGTGGAGAGAGAGAGAGGGGGGGGTAATTAGTTTACATCAGAGGCTGGACCAACAGGGCTCTCCGCACCACCCCTGTGAATGGAGCACCAGGGAACCTATCATGTTTACAACTCCGACTGGAGGGACTACTCTGTATGAATGCTAAAGTACTTAAGCACCGTCAAGACACGCTTATGTTCATTAACAATAACATTTACCACATCTAAAGACGTCCTGGCTGGCCGTTTTGTCCCTGAGATAATAACAAGGCAGCAGACAATACACCCAGAGGAATGTCTGATGAGTCCTGGGAGGGTTTTAGTGAGTGAGAAAGTTACAGAGCATCAAAGATCATACCCCCAAAAACCTAACCTGCCCTGTTATTGGTAGTAGTGAGAGGTTAGCGTGTCTTGATGCATGATCTTTGACCCTCTGTAACTTTCTCGCTCATCATTACGCACAATTCATTCCTGATTATCCGTAATCATGGCAGCATCCACATGATTGTAGAAGTGTTACGAACATATTATATTCTTATTTATAATAAAGCGAACTCCAAAATGACACAATACATTATTTACCATTTCATTTCTATTGGGAGCAAAATAATCTGAAACACAACCAAAGCAAAGTGCAAATGCATCCAACAGATTTGTAGAGTCACAAGCTTGATGTATTCATTGCATGCTAGGAATATGGGACCAAATACCACTACTTTATTTATAACAATCTTTTAGTGTCAATAATTTTGACTGCTACCTTTCTGAGAAAGAACATACATTACTTGTTAAAGAAAATCTCTTTCTCTGAGCAATTATATTAGAATGAAATAATTTAATATCTTATTTTTTCCATACAATATAGCTCAGAATTTGAATGATTTATTTTATGTAGTCATTTTTGCTCATCTTCATCAAGAGTGTCAATAATTTCAGACCCCACTGTAGCTTGTTTTTATCCTCGGCTTCTTTAAGAGTAATGAAATAAAGTGGACTAAGAGTGTGTATCTATCAGAGGCAAGGCATATACAGTGGCAACTTTACAAGACACTGTGGGATCATTAGACCCTTTAAGCCTGATGGGATACAGTGTTTTTATGAACTCTCTAGCATAATCCATTCATTGGTTTCACAAACCATTAGAGTTTATTGATGTCCAATGCGTTGGCTCACGAGAAAACACCATTATTGGTCATGATCAAAGTGTAACAGTGACAGAGAATGTTTTAACATCAGCATGAAGCTGCTCTTAACCTCCAAGGACAGTGTGATAAAATACAGGGAGATCTGCAAGACTACAGCTCATTTTGGGGCCCGAAATACATTTTAGACTTGAGCCTTCACACAGTTTTTGAGGAGTAAAGGAAATGGATGTGGTTAGTAAACGCGTAATATTCAACAGTAGATCTCAGTGAATGTAGATACCATAAATAAATGATAGTGCTTGCTTCAAACACACAGAAACAGTATTTTTTTTGCAGACTTGCCTGGAGTACTTCTTTAAGCACTGGAAAAGGATTTTCTTCAGTTTCTCTGGTTGAAATCTCAGAAATGAAAGAGAGTACAATTCATATTTGTTTAGCTTTTTCATTGTAATGCTGAGGTAGTCCATTTTCACAACGGTGCAGAATTGTAGAAGAATAAACTGCATGTGCAAAAATTCCGCTGCCCTCTAGGGAAATTGAATGTGTCTTAAAATGGTTTAGCAACATTAATAATTTCAAAAGAACATACAAGTGGCAATGTGGCTTTTTGATTGTGCCTTAACTACTAGATAAGCATTTTGATGAGTTCTAAAGTGTTACATTGCATAGACCATCACAATATTATAAACTGTCCAGTATCGACAACACCCTTCACATTGTTTCACTTTTTCTGAGAATACTTATTATATTCTACATGATCAAGTTCCCACTGGGCACACACTGGTTGAATCCATGTTGTTTCCATTTCATTTCAATGAAATTACATTGAACCAACATGGTTGAGATGATATAGAACTAAAGGGTATTGTACATCATTCTGATCAAAAAAGGTAACAGCATCTTCATGTAAGCCTTTGTTGCCTGAGGTCATAGTAACAAGTAGAATACACTGTATCTAATCAAGTCGAAATGATGATACAAAAAAAGTAAAGGATATTGTAAAGACGTCATTCGGATGAAAATAAAATAAGCTAAAATGATCATCCCTTTGTTGCCTGAGGTCACAGCACCAAAGGGCAGCCAAACAGCAGTGCTGCATGCTGGGACTCGTGTGCTCTCGGAGTGTTCCACTCCGCTGGGCCACTTTGGTCATGGTTAACTCCAAGACACCATGATGACAGATGACAGTTATCTATTTTTACCGCTTGATATATATCCATCAACCCCCGCTCTACGCTGCGTCCATCTATCCCCCTTTGGGGGGGACGGAAGATCCAGGTCATCAAGTCAAGGGAAAAACCAACCAACAACCTCCCCCCCCATCCTCTCCTCCTCCCTTCTTCTTTCCTGTCCTCTGCTGGCAGGGTCTATGGAAATGTCAGTGTGTCCCAGGAGGAGGTAGCTAATGTCAGGACATGCGGTTGGCATGAAACAGAGGCACTTGGTGCTCCACGATGCTCCACAGTGCTCCTGTCCAGCTGTGCCGGGGACAGCACACCCCTCTGGAGTGGAACTAATTGTGAGGGTTATTGATTGGCGCCTCATATCTCCGCCTGTCCCCGGGTAAATAAGATTGATGGACTTGTCACGTTGTCATCAGGCCACAATGTGTCTCGGGGAGTGTTAACATGGTCCGGGTTCACGGTGGAACATCGCAGAGTGTGGTGGCTGTGACTTTATAGCACATCACAGGAATATCTACACAATATATAAGATGAAAGCCTGTTCTAGTTGTGAGTTTCCTGTCTAGCAAGCTCTCCAGTTTGGTGAAAAGTAAACATTGCTCTGGGCGTAGAGCATTTTTAAACGCTGTGGAGGATAAGGGAGATTAAACAAGCAAAAGGAGAGGAATGAGAAGGAGCCTTACTTGACCCTCTTGGAAATCAAACATCCTCTTTGCCGCAAGGAGGTTTCTGACGCAAACAAATTGTTCTCAGTATGATTAGTATTTTGAATAACTGCCAGTAAGTGATGAGGTAACATATGGTACCATGAGGATGCATATGTAAAACAATTGCAAATTGACCTAAGGTCCCATAGAATTTTCAGTTATATGACTCCGTTATATATTCAATAGCCTGTTATTTCCTGTATTCATTGACTGATACATTGTTTGTTCGGTTTACTGAGCCAATAGTTAGAGTCAATTATAATGAGAACAATAGCAAGGTACATCTTAACTACAGGCATTGTAGTTACATGTATTTGTGATTTGTTAACTATAGGCATTGAAGTTACATGTAGTTCAGTCTAAAGAAGTCCAGTTTTATTGCTTCTTTAATCAGTATAACAGTTTTCAGCTGTGCTAACATAATTGCAAACGGGTTTTCTAATGATCAAATAGCCTTTTAAAATGATAAACTGGGATTAGCTAACACAACGTGCCATTGGAACACAGGAGTGATTGTTGCTGATAATGGGCCTCTGTACGCCTACAGTATGGAGATATTCCATAAAAAAATCTGACGTTTCCAGCTACAATAGTCATTTACAACATTAACAATGTCTACACTGTATTTCTGATCAATTTGATGTTATGTTAATGAATTTTAAAAAATGCTTTTCTTTCAAAAACATGTGGTTTATTAACTATAGGCGTTGTGGTTCCTGCGTCGTATGTTCATTATGTCTCAGCAACAGGTGAGGCAGAAATGAGAGCGAGAGAAGGAAAGAGAAGGAGAGAGATCTCTATTTAGAGAGTGCATATGTACAAATATTTAGTTGAATTTCACTCACACTATTTCCAGAAAATGTTGTGTGCACAACACCGACTCTTTTACAGCAGAACCATTCATTCTGCCTCAAATAGCATTGCATGTGTGACAAAGGAATTGAAAGTCAACAGATTATGTTTACTTTCAGAAAAGAGCTTATCAAAGAGTCATTAGGCCAGACGATGCGCTTTCTTATATTTGGGCCTAATGATCCATGTAATGTCTGTCCTCTCCCCCTGGATGTGCTGTTTTCCATCAAACCACAAGCTATTTGTGTGTGTGTGTCTGTATGTGCGTGCGTGTGTGTGTGTTCGTAATATTACCTCAACTGATATGATGATATATGACCCTCTCATATGTATATAGCCTTCACAATCTCTTTACAAAATAATAGAATCAGGCATACTGCATGCATTTCTAAGACTACAGTAAATGACATCCTATAGAAAGACTATAGCATTTCTTATAGTTTGTTGAAAACAAGCATGTGGGCTGTGTTGGATACCAGGCTGTATCGAATATACAATATAGGAAAACTTGGGACCATGTTGGTTTATGACGGCAGATTGTACATATGGCTGAGATCAAGTAATTAACCTCGTGTTGAGATTGTCCTTCCATTGGAGTGCAGCAATTAGCCGTAAGTGTTCAGAGAGAGCAGAGAGGTACTCAGAAAACTCCCCTACAGGTTTAACAGGTGAGCTCTCACCCCATCGTCGGCCGTGTGCATTTGCAGAAGTTTTGAAACTCTGTTTATCAATTCAATGTTCTCTTCACTTAGAGAGGGAGGGTTATTTTTGATAAAGCCATTATACTGTGGGGTTGCAGTATGTTGCATTAGGGCCAGAGTTGTAGATGGTAGGTAGGGCCAGCGTTGTAGATGGTAGCTAGGGCCAGAGTTGTAGATGGTAGGTAGGGCCAGCGGTGGTGGAGGCCACCTCATCTCACCGGTAGAGGAAATGATGCGATGCCTTCCATTCCAAGGTCATCCCACGCTACAGTGGCTCCCCCATACAGATATCTACCCTGCAAAGGAAATGCTCTGCCACATAGAAGGCCACGCTGCTGTGTGAGTTGGAATCTCATGCAAAGAAGAAGCCATTTCCGGACATAATAATTCCATTAGGGACACTGAGCAAGCCATCTGTGGTAATGTGTTTGTACATTTTGGAAAATCACTAAGTGCAAAGTGTATACTGAGACTATTGTAATGTAGTGATTTCACAACAAACACATGTCTGGCTGACCTGAAGTTGGGACAGGCCTCTTTATTGTTTTGTATTGTCCAAACTGTCTTAGTAAAGGGAACACAAGCTGAAACAATTCACTGTCCCAATTCACATGATGCTGTATGACTGGCAGAAGCATGATCCCAACTTTGAGATGTTCTCAATCAACCCTGATGAAGTGCTTGGTTTCAGCAACTTGTCTCAGATTTACCGCCCTCGTACCAACGTTTTATCTTTACCAGCTTCTCATCAGGTCACATCTTCTGAAGAGAAACAATAAAGTAGATGTTTTTTGTGTCAGAGGGCATAAATGGTGTTGTTCCCATCTTCTCCCTTCGCTGGCTTCCTCCCGGTGAGTCTCTGTGTGTATTCCAAATGGCACCCTCTTCCCATTATAGTGCACTACTTTTGACCTGAGCCCTATGTGCCATGGTCAAAAGTAGTACACTGAAGGGGAAAAGGGTGCCATTTGGAATACACACTGGCAGTAAACCGTGAATGCATCCCAAATGGCACCCTCATCCCTAAATAGTGCACTACTTTTGACCAGAGGCCTATGTGCCACGGTCAAAAGTAGTACACGGAAGGGAAAAGGGTGCCATTTGGGATGCAATCACGGTTTACTGCCAGTTGTAAAAACAAGTCTCTGTGGAGGGAGCTCCTCTCTCCAGTAATGTCTCACCTGTTGGTTTGTCTCCCCTTCTTATTACCTAGAGGAATGGGCCAAGAGATTTATTTCAACTCTGCAATTGACACAGGTTTAGAGGCGTATCGAGAGAGCTAGCTGCATATAAAACCAACACAGGAGGTTTCTGGAGAAAGACGGATGTGGTCCATAAGCTTCCTACTCAAGCCATTTATCAAAACATAACAGTGTTTGTTTACAAAGCACTCTACAGAGAAACAAGCAGGTCTCTCTCTCTTTTGTAGCCATTCTCCTGTCCATCCAATAAAACCCAGGCAACATCCAACAGATTTAAGAGCTACCCTTCTCTTGCCTCCTCTCCTCTCCGACTCCCCTGATAACCAGTGCCTCAATCAAGTGTGTGAGATATAACCGCTGCTGACACTGCTTGTCTGTATGCTTCAGCTGGCCTAGATGATGGAATGGCACACTTTAAATGATGGAATGTCCCTCTATGCGGCGCATGGCCACTCATCGACAGTATCTGTCTACACACACACACACACACACACACACACACACACACACACACACACACACACACGCACGCACGCACACGCACACACACACACTCACACACGCACGCACACGCACACACACGCACACGCACACACACGACCAGGCACACACACACACGACCAGGCAGCAGGGCAAGAGGGAATTATGTGATCCCGGGCATCAAGGCAACCAGTAATGATGGGCAGCCAGAGACTACTGGGAAATGCTGCTGGGGAGATTTCATGAGAGAAGCAGTCCCTCAAAAAGACAGAATCCCAATAATCCAACCAAGAAGAAAGAGACTGTGGAGGACAACTGATCAGTGACATTTAATGCGTTTTCCACAATCCTTTATTGACAACGTGGACAGTGGCATGTGGCGGGATTAGGATTGCAGGTCAATGTGTCAACCCTTTTGAAGATATAGAGTAGTTCAAATGTGCTGTAGATATTGCTGCTGATTAGAAGGTCCTGTGTAGATTGCATTTTCAAACAGCAACCATAAGGCAATAACACTGACCTTTTTTTTTACAGTATTAGTTTCATCGGTTGTTATAAAATATGATATAAAACACAGGGGAAACAGAACTTTGACTGCACTGGGCCTTTAATGACGACAGTTTGCACTTTGGGCTTTGGCAGGAGCAACAGTCTTGGGGCTGCACTGTTAGGCAAAATGTTCAACTCTGGTCTATCAACAACACCATTATATCTTAGAAGCTTCAGATGAGTCATAGGGTGTATCCCAAATGGCACCCTCTTCCCTGTAATGCACTACTTTTGACCAGCTCTGGTCAAATGTAGTCCGCTATAAAGGGAATAGGGTGCCATTCGAGACACAGCAATAGACACCATAATAGAGTATCGGAAAACAGGCATTTGGAAAGATACTATATAATAACTCATACATATTCATAATGGCAAATAATGAGGTAATCAAAACTCATTTTACTGTTATGGATTTTTAGATTCAGCTTCGTTATGGATCTTTCCTGGTAGACTTATGGATTTTAACATATACTGTATTCATTTTCTGCATGACTTCAGCGAGGTTGACATCCCAAAGGGTACCATATTCCTTACATCAGCGTTTCCCAAACTTTTGCCCTAGTACTACACAGCTGATTCAAATAACCAAACTTAATGATTAGTTGATTATTTGAATCAGCTGTGTAACGCTAGAGCAAAAAAACTAAAACAAAACGAGTTTGGGAAACCCTGCCCTAAAAAGTGCACAACTTTTGGCCAGAGCCCTATGGGCCCTGGTCAAAATCATTGCACTATATAGAGTCGTGGCTGAACAAGGACATGGAAAATATACATCTAGCTGGTTTTTCTATACATTGGCAGGACAGAAAGGCAGTGTCAAGCAAACTCAGGGGAGGTTTCGTGTGTCTCTTTGTTAAAAACAGCTGGTGAGATCTCTAATATTAAGGAAGTCTCGAGGTTCTGCTCCCCTGAGTTAGAATACCTCATGATAAGCTGTAGACCATACTATTTACCAAGAAAGCTTTCATCTATAGTTTTCATAGCTGTCTACTTACCACCACAAAATGATTCCGGCACTAAGACCATACTCAACGAGCTGTATAGGAACATAAGCAAACAAGAAAATGGTTACCCAGACGCGACATTCCTATTGGCCGCTGATTTTAACGAAGCAAATCTGAAATTGGTTTTACCTCATTTCTACCAGCATGTCACCTATGCAACAAGAGGTGGAAAAACTCTAGATCACATTTACTTCACAGACAGAGACGCATACAAAGCTCTCCCTCCATTTGGATAATCTGACCATAACATTATTCTCCTGATTCCTGTGTACAAGCAAAAACTCAAACAGGAAGTATCAGTGACATGCTCAATACAAAGTGGTCCGATGAAGCGGATGCTAAGTTGACTGGACTGTTTCGCTAGCACAGACTGGATATGTTCCGGGGTTCATCCGGTGGCATTGAGAAGTTTACCACATCAGTCACCGGCATCATTAATAAGTGCATCGACTACATCATTCCAACAGTGACCATACGTACATATCCCAGCTAGAAGCCATGTATTACAAGCAACATTCACACTAAGCTAAACGCTAGAGCTACCACTTTCATGGAGCGGGACACTAATCTCCGAAAGCTTATAAGAAATGCAGCAACGCCCTCCGACAAACCATCAAACAGGCAAAGATTTAATACTAGACTAAGATCGAATCTTACTACACTGGTTCTGGTGCTGTTCGGATGTGGCAGGGCTTGCAAACTATCACAGATTACACAGGGAAACCCAGCCACGAGCTGCCCAATGACACAAGCCTATCAGATGAGCTAAATGCCTCCTATACTCACTTCGAGATTAACAACACTGAACCAAGCAGACCACCATAGTCCCTGTGGCCAAGAACGCCAAAGTAACCGGTCTAAATCACTATTGCCCCCTGACACATCTGTGAAATGCTTTGAAAGGCTGGTCATGGCTCACATCAACACCATCATCTCAGACACCCTGAACCAACTCCAATTCACATAACACCCCAATAGATCCACAATTGATGCAATCTCTATTGTACTACACACACCCCTTTCCCACTTGGACAAAAGGAATATCTATGTGAGAATGCTATTCATTGAGTACATCTCAGTGTTCAACACCATAGTGCCCTCCAAGATGATCACTAAGCTAAGGACCTTGGGACTGAACACCTCCCTCTGCAAATTTATCCTGGACTTCCTGGCAGGCAATGCCCAGGTGGTGAGTGTAGGCAACAACACATCTGCCACACTAACCCTCAACACGGGGGCCCCTTAGGGGTGCGTGCTTAGTCCCTTCCTGTACTCCTTGTTCCCCCACGACTGCATGTCCGTGTACAACTCCAACACCATCAAGTTTGCTGACAACACAATGGTGGTAGGCTTGATCACCGACAATGTTGAGACAGCTAATACAGTGCCTTGCAAAAGTATTCACCCTCCTTGGCAATTTTCCTATTTTGTTGCATTACAACCTGTATGGATTTTAAATTTGGATTCCATGTAACGGATATACACAAAATTGTCCAAATTGTTGAAGTGAAATTTAAAAAAGAAAAAATATTCTAAAAAAATTAAATCGGAAAAGTGGTGTGTGCATACAGTTGACGTCGGAAGTTTACATACACCTTAGCCAAATACATTTAAACTCAGTTTTTCACAATTCCTGACATTTAATACTTTAAGAATGTGAAATGTCAGAATAATAGTACAGCGAATTATTTATTTAAGCTTTTCTTTCTTTCATCACATTCCCAGAGGTTCAGAAGTTTACATATACTCAATTAGTATTTGGTAGCATTGCCTTTAAATTGTTTAACTTGGGTCAAACGTTTCAGGTAGCCATCCACAATCTGGATGCATTTTTTCCCATTCCTCCTGACAGAAATAGTGTAACTGAGTCAGGTTTGTAGGCCTCCTTGCTCGCACACTCTTTTTCAGTTCTGCCCACACATTTTCTATAGGATTGAGGTCAGGGCTTTGTGATGGCCACTCCAATACCTTGACTTTGTTGTCCTTAAGCCATTTTCCCACAACTTTATAGTATGCTGGAGTCATTGTCCATTTGGTAGACCCACTTGAGACCAGGCTTTAACTTCCTGACTGATGTCTTGAGATGTTGCTTCAATATGTCCACATAGTTTTCCTCCTCATGATGCCATCTATTTTGTGAATGCACCAGTCCCTCCTGCAGCAAAGCACCCGCACAACATGATGCTGCCACCCCGTGCTTCACGGTTGGGATGGTTTTCTTCGGCTTGCAAGCCTCCCCTTTTTCCACCAAACATAATGATGGTCATTATGGCTAAACAGTTCTATTTTTGTTTCATCAGACCCGAGGACATTTCTCCAAAAAGTACGATCTTTGTCCCCATGTGCAGTTGCAAACCGGTGTCTGGCTCTTTATGGCGGTTTTGGAGCAGTGGCTTCTTCCTTGCTGAGTGGCCTTTCAGGTTATGTCGATATAGGACTCGTTTTACTGTGGATATGTACCGGTTTCCTCCAGCATCTTCACAAGGTCCTTTGCTGTTGTTCTGGGATTGATTTGCACTTTTGGTACCAAAGTACGTTCATCTCTAGGAGACAGAACGCGTCTCATTCCTGAGCTGTATGACGGCTGCATGGTCCTTTGGTGTTTATACTTGCGTACTATTGTTTGTACAGATGAATGTGGTACCTTCAGGCGTATGGAAATTTCTCCCAAGGATGAACCAGACTTGTGGAGGTCTACACATTTTTTTCTGAGGTCTTGGCTGATTTCTTTTGATTTTCGAATGATGTCATGCAAAGAGGCACTGGGTTTGAAGATAGGCCTTGAAATACACCTCCAATTGACTACATGATGTCAATTAGCTTATCAGAAGCTTCTAAAGCCATTACGTCATTTCTGGAATTTTCCAATCTGTTTAAAGGCACAGTCAACTTCGTGTATGTAAACTTCTGAAACACTGGAATTGTGATACAGTGAATTATAAGTTAAATAATCTGTCTGTAAACAATTGTTGTAAAAATGACTTGTGTCATGCACAAAGTAGATGTCCTAACATACTTGCCAAAACTACAGTTTGTTAACAAGAATTTTGTGGAGTGGTTGAAAAACAAGTTTTAATGACTCCAACCTAAGTGTATGTAAACTTCTGACTTCAGCTGTATGTGCAGTTTTCACCCCCTTTGCTATGAAGCCCCTAAATAAAATCTGGTGCAACCAATAACCTTCAGAGGTCACATAATTAGTTAGATTACACACAGGTGGACTTTATTTAAGTGTCACATGAAATGTCACATGATCTCAGTTTATATACATGTGTTCTGAAAGGCCCCAGAGTCTGCAACACCACTAAGCAAGGGGCACCACCAAGCAAGTGACACCACCAAGCAAGTGACACCATGAAGACCAAGGAGCTCTCCAAACAGGTCAGTGACAAAGTTGTGAAGAAGTACAGATCAGGGTTGGGTTATAAAAAAATATCCAAAACTTTGAACATCCCACAGAGCACCATTAAATCCATTATTAAAAATTTGAAAGAATTTGGCACCACAACAACCCTGCCAAGAGAGTGCCGCCCACCAAAACTCACGGACCAGACAAGGAGGGCATTAATCAGAGAGAAATATAGAGACCAAAGATAACCTTGAAGGAGCTGCAAAGGTCCACAGCGGAGATTGGAGTATCTGTCCATAGAACCACTTTAAGCCATACACTCCAGAGAGCTGGGCTTTACGGAAGAGTGGCCAGAAGAAAAGCCATTGCTTCAAGAAAAAAACAAGCAAGCATGTTTGATGTTCGCCAAAAGGCATGTGGGAGACTCCCCAAACATGTGGAAGAAGGTACTCTGGTCAGATGAGACTAAAATTGAGCTTTTTGGCCATCAAGGAAAATGCTATATCTGGCACAAACCCAACTCTCATCACCCGGAGAACAACATCCCCACAGTGAAGCATGGTGGTGGCAGCATCATGCTATGGGGATGTTTTTCATCGGCAGGGACTGGGAAACTGGTCAGAACTGAAGGAATGCTGGATGGTGCTAAATATGGGGAAATTCTTGAGGTGAAACCTGTTTCAGTCTTCAAGAGATTTGAGACTGGGAAGCAGGTTCACCTTCCAGCAGGACAATGACCCTAAGCATACTGCTGAAGCAACACTCTAGTGGTTTAAGGGGAAACATTTAAATGTCTTGGAATGGCCTGGTCAAAGCACAGACCCCAATCCAATTGAGAATCTGTGGTATGACTTAAAGATTGCTGTAAACCAGCGGAACCCATCCAAATTGAAGGAGCTGGAGCAGTTTTGCCTTGAAGAATGGGCAAAAATCCCAGTGGCTAGATGTGCCAAGCTGATGGAGATATTCCCCAAGAGACTTGCTGCTGTAAATGCTGCAAATGGTGGCTCTACAAAGTATTGACTTTGGGGGGGTGAATAGTTATGCACGCTCAAGTTTTCATTTTTGTTTGTCTTATTTCTTGTTTGTTTCACAATAAAAAAATATTTTGCATCTTCAAGGTGGTAGGCATGTTGTGTAAATCAAATGATAAACCCCCCCCCCGAATATCAATTTTAATTCCAGGTTGTATGGCAACAAAATAGGAAAAATGCCAAGGGGGTGAATACTTTCGCAAGCCACTGTAGGAGCTGGCAGTGTGGTGCCAGGACCACAACCTCTCCCTCAACGGAGTTGATCATGGAGTACAGGAAACGTAGGGCTGAGTACACCCCCATTCATATCGACAGGGCTGTAGTAGAGAGAGAGTCCTCCATATCACTAAGAACCTTTCATGGTAAAACACACCAACACAGTCATGAAGAGAGCATGGCAATTCCTCTTACCCCTCAGGAGGCTGAGAAGATTTGGCATGGGCCCTCAGGTCCTCACAAAGTTCGACAGCACTGGCTGCATCACCGATTGGTAGGGCAACTGTTTGGCATCCGACTGCACGGTGCTACAGAGGGTAGTGAGTACAGCCCAGTAAATCACTGGGGCCGAGCTCCCTGCCATCCAGGACCTCTATACCAGGTGGTGTTTGGAGGAAGGCCCTAAAAATTGTCAAAGACTCCAGCCACCCAAGTCATAGACTGTTCTCTCTGCTACCGCATGGCAAGAGATATTGGCGTGCTAACTATTGGACTCTACTCACTCACTCCAATACACATACACACTGCATACGCTCACAAACACAGAACACACACTCACACATGCATATTGACGCCGCACACACACACAGACACACACACACGAACACACTCACACACACTTTCACATTCGTTCACACTCTTCACATGCACTTCTGCTACTCAGTTTATTATTTATTATCATGATTGCCCAGTCACATTTACCCCTACCTACATGTACATATTACCGCAACTACAGTACATTGTACCCCTGCACATTCACTCGGTACCGGTGCTCCTTGTACAGTTTATGGTGTCGTTATTGTTATTTTAATGTGTTACTATTTTCTTTAAAAAACGAATTTGTCTTACTTTTGAACTCTACATTGTTGGGAAAGGGCTCGTATGTAAGCGTTTCACGGTAAAGTCTACACCTGTTGTATTTGGGACTTGACAAATAAAATGAGATTTTAATGTAGTTGGTTCACAGTTGGTTTTATGTTTTAACCTTAATGCCATTGAGAAAACAGAAAGGTGTCATAATGTATTTTTTTTGCAAACATCCTTTGTGAATTTATAATACATTTTTCAAAATGATCAGTAATCTGATAAAAATATTTTAGTTGGTTAACGTCATCATAGGTAAAAAATGTTGGTAATCAGATTACATGTAATCGGTTACTCCCCAACCCTGAGGGTGACGTTTGGGCCATAAGGAAGAGCTGCAGCAGCATTACCGTGAGCATCGTGCCGCTGCTGTCATCTGTTAGCCCTATCTCATTGTCGTCATCTGGGGCCCTTGTGCCGCCGTCCGCCAACAAATTGGAGGCAGAGGCAGAAACATAGACCAATATCAAGGGGAGACTGCAGCTGTGAAACAAATCAATGCCCCGGTTTGTCCAGAAGACGTGTTGGCCGTGAGGTACAAAGGAGCGCCTCTGCACTTTGACTATAGCACTCACGGGGAGGGGGTCATTTTACTGAAATATTGAAAAGGACACATGGGATGAGTCCCGAATGGCAACCTATTCCCATTTTTGGTCACTTATTTTTAACAGGGCCCATAGGGCTCTGGTCAAAAGTAGTGCACTATATAGGGATTTGGGTACCATTTGGGACTCACACATGTTTTGCACAGCTCTTTTCAATAGACAGTGGTGCGAGGGGGCAGAGCTAGAACCAGAGAAGGGTGCAGGTAGGTAAAGTAGTGGGGGAGGAGAAGGGGGGCATAAAGGAGAAATATGGTTCTATCCACTAGTGTTGCCTGCTAGCTGCTTCTGTCGGTGGGGAGTGTGTGAGGGACCTCTGTCAGCTATCCGTCTGAGTGCCACTAAGCCTTGAAGAAATATGTCTATATTACTTGCGTTCAAACGTAACCCGTACCAAACAAGCAATGAGGTGGGTGAAAAATAAATATGTTTGTAAAAAATAAGTGGGCCGCATCAAGTTGATATGCGAGAATACTGTCATCAACAGTCTGACCTGTAAGGGCTGAGGTATTTACAGGCTCTGAGGATCGATTCCTATCTGTACCATTTAATTTGATCATTTCCCACTCACTCCAGAGTGCTGTTGGCCTTATGAGTAGATTCCATATGTGTTCGTCAATAGCTATGGATTAAATGTGTGTGCATTGTAATAGCCAGGGACTGTTTAAGAGTGGCCTTAGAGGAATCTCTCTCTCTGAAAGTGCTATCAGTATAAAACACAGTAAAAGACAGATCCAATACAGAATGGATTTCTGCATTAGTTCTGAGGGCCAGTTCATAACGTGCCTGACTAAAATCTCTGTTCTAAATCTGCACCACTATCATTACTTATATAATCAAATATTATAATACTATATGAATATAAAGTTTTTCCCGCTGGTCTTACGAACCCTCTTTACTGTTAGATCAGTTGTGGTGCAGAAATATCCTATATGACATACATCACAAACCAGAATACATGATATCAGTGGCAACCAAATTGAACACTGATATCTTCTTCTGGAGGTAGTCAGTTCAGTTCGAACGCATTAGAATCTCTAGCACTACGTTTAGAGCTGACAGACCTGGGTTATAGGGGGGCAGCCGTTTAAACAGGCAAGGTCAAGATGGCAGGTCCAGCTGCAGTGTGTCAGAGGAGACAGCTGGAGCATGTAGAAAGGCTTCTGTCTCACTTGGAAACATTGTGTTAGACTTGACTTTCATAACAAAGGCTTGAATCACTACTGCAGGAACAGCAGTTGACAAATAAAGCAGCCCCCCCCCCTGTCCTTTGGATAAAAAGGCTTCTATTTTTTTTTCGCTAGAAGGTAATCGCTCCTGACACCTCAGCTTTGTGAGGGTCGTCGGGGAAAAGGAGTCTATAGAGTGAGTGAAATGTGGATCTAATTGTTATGAGGCAATGCAAGTTGTGAATAACTACCAAGGTGTTTGGTGTACAGTGCCGGCCAAAAGGTTGGACACACCGACTCATTCAAGTGTTAAACAAATCAAAATATATTTTAGAATTTAGATTCCTCAAAGTAGCCACCCTTTGCCTTGATGACAGCTTTACACACTCTTGGCATTCTCTCAACCAGCTTCCCTTGGATTGCTTTTCCAACAGCCTTGAAGGAGTTCCCACATATGCTGAGAACTTGTTGCTTGTTACTTGCTGCTTTTCCTTCACTCTGCGGTCCAATTCATCCCAAACCATCTCAGTTGGGTTGAGGTCGGAGGATTGTGGAGACCAGGTCATCTGATGCAGCACTCCATCACTCTTCTTCTTGGTAAAATAGCCCTTACATAGCCTGGAGGTGTGTTGGGTCATTGTCCTGTTGAAAAACTAATTATAGTCCCACTAAGCGCTAACCAGATGGGATGGCGTATTGCTGCAGAATGCTGTGGTAGCCATGCTGGTTAAGTGTGCCTTGAATTCTAAAGAAATCACCTACAGTGTCACCAGCAAAGCATCCCCACACCATCACACCTCCTCCATGCTTCATGGTGGGAACCACAGATGCGGAGATTATCTGTTCACCTACTCTGTGTCTCACAAAGACACAGTGGTTGTAGTGGTGCCCCGAGTGGCGCAGCAGTCTAAGGCACCACACCTCAGTGCAAGAGATGTCACATCAGTCCCTGGTTCGAATCCAGGCTGTATCACATCTGGCCGTGATTGGGAGTCCCATAGGGTGGCGCACAATTGGCCCAGACCAAAGGATGGATTTCTACCGGTCTACTTGCCATAATATGGACTTGACCTTTTACCAAATAGGGCTATCTTCTGTATACTACCCTTACCTTGTCACAACACAACTGATTGGCTCAAACGAATTAAGAAGGAAAGAAATTCCACAAATGAACTTATAAGAAGGCACACCTGTTAATTCAAATGCATTTCAGGTTACTACCTCATGAAGCTGGTTTAGAGAATGCCAATAATGTGCAAAGCAGTCATCAAGGCAAAGGGTGGCTACTTTGAGGAATCTCAAGTATAAAATGTATAACACTTTTTTGGTTTCTCCACGATTCTGTATGTGTTATTTCATAGTTTTGATGTTTTCACTATTATTCTGCAATGTGGAAAATAGTCCAAATAAAGAAAAACCTTGGAATGAGTAGTGTGTGTCCAAACTTTTGACTGGTACTGTAGGTCTCTGGCCAAAACATCACACAATGTTTTTAACTCTGGATATCTAATAAACATATTTTTATAATGGAGAGTCTCGTGTCTCAACTTCTGATGCGTCATTATATAAGGTAGCATCTCCATTCCAGTTGATTGAGCTGTCAACCTCCTTTTACCTTACCAAGGGTTACAAATGATTTACATTCAATATATCGTCAAATGATGCCGTGTAAATGAAGGATAGGTGTGATTTAATTCCACTGCCAAATGGTAGTCATCGAAATATGTCCATTGGAACTTCCTAGATAAGAATATAGTCAACACAGACTCATTGATACTGTTTTTTTCACCTTCTAGGAAAAACATTTGTTCTATCATCATTGCCGTTGTACATCTGAAACAATACGTTTGTGCTTTACCGTAACTAAAAGTGTCGGTTTTGTTGAGTTGTTTCAGGCAATGGAAGGCTATAATTACGGATTCTAATCATGAAATGCTGTCTGCAAATCCATATGAAAATCCCAAGCAAGGGGCGTTAACTCCTAGGTTGGCCTACACACAACTTGCAGTCATGACTTCAGAATCTGGAAAGGCTGTTTTGATGTTGTCGGCACGATGCGTCGATACTGAAGGGAGCTGTGCTTTTACTGGTTGGTTCTCCTCTGTGTGTTCCTCACTCACAGCTACATACAGCCTCCTTCCATTACAACTATTGGATTTTCAAATCCAAACAACGAGAAGTCTAAACCCCCAGGAATAAAACAACAACATTTGAGAGAACCAATCAATGTGTCAGCTCAGCGAATACTGCATTTACAACGGCCTCCTGTCCAGACCATGTGACACACTGGGCTGGAAAAGAGGCTGTTGTAAATGCAGTACTCTCCCTGCACTGTGAATCATGTCAGCCAGGCTAGCTAACTCTCCTCCAATCAGATATAACTGTGTACTGGTTCAAATATCTTCCCCGATTTACCTATTTAGAAATGCAATACACTGTCCCTTTCTCTCTCCCTCCCTCCCTTTCACCAACTCTCTCTCTCCCTCCCTCCCTATCCCTTTCTCTTTCCCCCCATCTCTTTTTCTCTTTCCCGCCCTCTCTCTCTCTCTCTCTCTCGCTCTCTCTCTCTGGATCTCTCTCCCTTGTCTCTCTGTTTCTCCCTCCCTTGTCCTTCTATTCCTCTCTGTGTCTCTCTCCTTATGGTGGCCCTCTCTTCTTATCCAGCCTGCAGCAGTCCATGGAATCAAAAGGCTTGCACTGCTAATAAAGTTCTTTCTTTTCTTGATAAATGTTACATTGAGCATAAATATTTCAGAGCTGTATGCAATTTTTATGGAGGCCCCATTCTGGTATCTTGTAAGGATAGGTAATTGCGTCATGCATTGTCTCTCTCCGTTTTAAAGACAATGGTTAATTGAGGGAAAGTGAGAAGGAAAAAGGAAGTGAGTGGATAGATGGAGATTTAAAAAGAGATTGGCAAATGTGACGATGGTTAGCCTGAGATGGAAGTGGTCTGAGATTGCCCTTAACCACAGATCTAGGATCAGATCACCCAACCCAGGGCTGGACTGCCACTGTTAGGGCCCCGGAGTACCTATTCCTGAGACCAAGGTCTCTTTTTCAGATGAGTCCAGTATAGCACCACATTACACAATAAAATACAATAAAACACATTAAACTACAAATTCATATACACGATAAAATACACATTATTATGCACAACAATACAGAAAAAGCAAAAAAAAACATTAAATAACAGATTTTTTTTTTTAAACATCTGAAATGCCCTAGAGGCACCAATTCCTCCAATTTGAAAGTGTATTGTAGATCATTCCACATGTAAGTTGCATGGAAATGAAAGGCTTAAATGAATGTTCTATCCTGGGCATCGATCTCATAGGCGCTTTTGAGAAGAGAACCGCGGCTGGCAACCAGTATGCCCTAAGCAAATAGGGAACAGAGGTCGCTTCAATAGTCAAACTTCTTGATTTTAGACTTGTGGACAACATCATCACTGACTGTGTAGGGGAGTTTGCAAACAATGTACGTAGTCTTACTGTCACTGATATCAAACATTGGTCATGAAAAGTCTAACACTTTCTAATCATAACCATGTAAGTGCCATGTTGGTCACTTTTTCTATTTCAGCTCAGCGGATCCATATATAGTCACAAGGTTTGCCCAGCTAGAAGCAGAAACAGAGCTCGTATCTAAAATGGAGACGAAGGATGTGATTATACAAATGCATTAGAAGTGTAGTAATTCATGTAATGTCTAACGCAAACATCTATTAACACTTCCTTGATAACTTCCTTCACAAAGGTGCTGCGCTGCTTCGTGAATTGCAAGAAGTATGAATGCCCTGACTTCTGCAATCGGATTTCTGACCTGCTAAAGCTTCCCCGATCAACTGTAAGTGCTGTTATTGTGAAGTGGAAACGTCTAAGAGAAACAACTGCTCAGCCGCACACAAGCTCACAGAATGGGACCACTGGGTGATGAAGTGCGTAGTACGTAAAAATCCTCTATCCTCGGTTGAAACACTCACTACCGAGTTCTAAACTGCCTCTGGATGCAACGTCAGCACAAGAACTGTTCGTCTGGAGCTTCATGAAATTGGTTTCCATGGCCGAGCAGCCTCACACAACCCTAAGATCACCATGCGCAATGCCATCGACTGGAGTGTTGTAAAGCTTGCCGCCATTGGACTCTGGAGCAGTGGAAACATTCTCTGGAGTGATAAATCACGATTCACCATCTGGGTTTGGCGGATGCCAGGAGAACGCTACCTGCCTGAATGCGTAGTGCCAACTATAAAGTTTGGTGGAGGAGGAATACTGGTATGGGGCTGTTTTTCATGGTTCGGGCAGGGCCCCTTAGGTCCAGTGAAGGGAAATCTTAACGCTACAGCATACAATGTCATTCTAGATGATTCTGTGCTTCCAACATTGTGGCAGCATGACAATGTTTCAGCATGACAATGCTCCCGTGCACAAAGCGAGGTCCATACAGCAATAGATTGTTGAGATCGGTGTGGAAGAACTTGACTGGCCGGCACAGAGCCCTGACCTCAACCCCATCGAACACCTTTGGGATGAATTGGAACACCGACTGCGAGCCAGGCCTAATCGGCCAAAATCAGAGCTCGACCTCACTAATGCTCTTGTGGCTGAATGGAAGTAATGTTCCAACATCCAGTAGAAAGCCTTCCCAGCAGAGTGGAGGCTGTTATAGCAGCAAAGGGGGGACCAACTCCATATTAATGCCCATGATTTTGGAATGAGATGTTCGATGAGCAGGTGTCCACATACTTTTGGTCATGTAGTGTACTTGATTAATGAATTAAAGGTCACTAATTAGTAAGGAACTCCACTCACCTGGTTGTCTATGTCTTAGTTGAAAGGAACAACTAAAACCTGCAGACACTAGGCCAGGGGTGTCAAACTCATTCCATGGACGGCCGAGTGTCATTCCATGGACGGCCTAGGTTTTTGTTTTTTCCCTTCAACTGAGACCTAGACAACCAGGTGAGTTCCGTACTAATTAGTGAGCTTAATTCATCAAGTACAAGGGAGGAGCGAAAACCTGCAGACACTCAGCCCTCCGTGGAATGAGTTTGACACGACACGTGCACTGGCCCTTCATGGCATCAGTTTGCACCCCTGATTTAATGGAAATAATAACCTACATTTCAGCACCTTCTTCAGGGAATGTTGAGGAAGCCACAAATGCTGAGTTTACACAGGCAGCCCAATTCTGATATTCTTTTGCTAATTGGTATTTTGCCCAATTTATTGTGTATACCAATAGTTCAGAATTGGCCTTCCTCATTCTATTATCCAAATGGTTGGAAGTATACAGAAATGTACAAGTTTATTTTTTGTTGGTCAGCATCTCAATCATATCTACTCATTTTATTTGCTTTTTAAAGTGTCAAACACCTGCTATAAGACAGCAGATCACTGAGATGTGACTTGTTTATGCAGGTTTTACATCTAATGCTTTTGGTCTGATATCTACCAGGGGGAGGATGATAGTTGCCTTTTGGATAGCCTGTAATGTCTCTTCCCCTCATACCCTGAAATAAAATCTGTTCACTCAAATCTTGGACTGTCAATGTCTGTTATCAACCTACTAATTAAGCATATGGCCATAAATTACATCAAGAACTTTCTTTCTCCTTGGCAATATTTTGGCGACAAACTTGGAAGACACACACGCAACACAGTCGAGTCTTCAGTTCCACATTACGATATTAGAGGCCAGTGAATTGACAAATGACAGCAAAAAAACAGATTATTTTTGAGAAATTGCAGTACCATGGGTGAGTTATATAAATCTTTGGTAGTGGTGTTGACTGTAGATTTGGCTTTACCACAAATTAGCATTGCATTTATTAGCAGTGTTGCCATTTACTTTCCACTCAAAGATTGCTTCAGCAGAGAGGCTACCACGGTACTGTTGGCTTTGGGTAATGTGAGAGATGGTGGGTAAGGTTATAAGCTAGCAAGTTGTGCTAGCTTATAAATGTGAGATGTGAAACAGTTGTTTATCCTCTGACTAAAACCTAGCTTTTATATTAGTTTATTTAGTTATTGTTACGGTTTTCTGGGTGTGAAGGAGAGTCGGACCAAAATGCAGCGTGTAGATTGCGATCCATGTTTAATGAACAAAAAACTAAACAAGAAATAATACAAACACTACAAAAACAACGAACGTAACGAAAACCGAAACAGCCTATACTAGTGAAAACTAACGCATAGACAGGAACAAGGACACTAAGGACAATCACCCACGACAAACTCAAAGAATATGGCTGCCTAAATATGGTTCCCAATCAGAGACAACGATAAACACCTGCCTCTGATTGAGAACCACTCCAGACAGCCATAGACTTTGCTAGATAACCCCACTAGCTACAATCCCAATACATACACACCAAAACCCCAAGACAAAACACACCACAATACAAAAACCCCATGCCACACCCTGGCCTGACCCAATACATGAAGAAAAACACAAAATACTTAGACCAGGGTGTGACAGTTATATAAAACAAGCTAAAACTGCACAGCTCTGAGAACAAGCCATCTTGACCAACTGGCAGCTAATTTTGCTAGCTAGCTAAATCAAGGGCAAGGGAGGGTGTGAGAGACATTCACACAAGCTCAGACATTCACACAAAGAGATGTGCATGCAATTATTGAAATGGGAACATTTTCACGCTCTGAGGAATTTTACAACATGACGTCACAATCACAACAAAATCAGAACGATTGGGAGCTATTTCAGGCTGGGAAGATTTTTACATGACACCGGTACTCCTTGTATATAGCCTCATTATTGTTATTTTATTTTGTTACTATACAGTGCATTCTGAAAGTATTCAAACCCTTTGACTTTTTCCACATTTGGTTACGTTTACAACCTTACCCTAAAATGGATTCAATTCCCCCACCCCCTCATCATTCTACACACAATACCCCATAATGACAAAGCAAAATTATGTTTTTAGAAATGTTAGCAAATTTTATACAAAATAAAAAGCTAAAATGTAACATCTACATAAGTATTCAGACCATTTACTAAGGACTTTTACTCTGTACCGTTGGCAGCGATTACAGTCTTGAGTCTTCTTGGGTATGACGCTACAAGCTTGGCACACCTGTATTTTATGTGGTGTTTCTCCCATTCTTCTCTGCAGATCCTCTCAAGCTCTGTCAGGTTGGATGGGGACTGTCACTGTAGAGCTATTTGCAGGTCTCTTCAGAGATGTTCGATCAGGTTCAAGTCTGGAATATGGCTGGGCCACTCAAGCACATTCAGAGAATTGTCCCGAAGCCACCTCAGCTATGTCTTGGCTCTGTGCTTAGGGTCGTTGTCCTGTTGGAAGGTGAACCTTTGCCCCAGTCTGAGGTCCTGAGCGCTCTGGAGCAGGTTTTCATCAAGGATCTCTCTGTACTTTGCTCTGTTCATCTTTCCCTCGATCCTGACTAGTCTCCCAGTCACTGCCGCTGAAAAACATCCCGACAGCATGATGCTGCCCCCACCATGCTTCCCTGTAGGGATGGTGCCAGATTTCCTCCAGACTTGTCGCTTGGCATTCAGGCCAACTCCATGCGGGCTGTCATGTGCCTTTTACTGAGGAGTGGCCACCACCTGGACACTCTTCCATAAAGGCCTGATTGGTGGAGTGCTGCAGATATGGTTCTCTTTCTGGAAGTTTCTCCCATCTCCACAGAGGAACTCTGGAGCTCTGTCAGAGTGACCATTGGGTACTTGGTCACCTTCCTGACCAAGGCCTTTCTCCCTCGATTGCTCAGTTTGGCCGGGCAGCCAGCTCTAGGAAGAGTCTTGGTGGTTCAAAACTTGTTCCATTTAAGAATGATGGAGGCCACTGGTTTTGGGGACCTTCAATGCTGCAGACATTTTTTGTTACCCTTCCCCAGATCTGTGCTCTGACTTGCACTGTCAGCTGTGGGACTTTATATAGACAGGTGTGTGTCTTTCCAAATCATGACCAATCAATTGTTGTAGAAACATCTCAAGGATGATCAATGGAAACAGGATGCAGCAGAGCTCAATTTTGAGTCTCATAGCAAAGGGTCTTTTTTTTTTCATACATTTGCAAACATTTATAAAAACACTTTTTCCTTTGTCATCATGCGGTATTGTGTGTAGATTGATGAGGAAAAATGTATTTCATCAATTTTACAATAAGGCTGTAACATAACAAAATGTGGGAAAAAAGGAAGGGATCTGAATACTTTATGAATGCACTGTATCTAATAGCTTTTCAAACTTAATACACTAATGTTGATCAGTCATTGATGCAGTAGTTCAGTAAGGATCTGTGTGTTGTGACAGATTTGGCACTGCTATGGCAAGGTGGAGAAAAAAGCATGACAGAGCATGTCTGCCAATTCAATGCCATGCCAGTACTGTTTGGCAAGCTAATAAAACAAGTTAATGTCGCCAGACTGCTGATATCGAGTAGATTAACATATTGGTAACTTTAACTTTATATATAATTTCTTATGATGGCATCATAATTAATTGTAAGAGATGGCATATCATCATCCCTTGGAGAATAATCATGCCTAATTTAGGTAACAACCATGTTCAATTTCGGTGGCTACCTGCCTGGTCAAGGTTCACAGGTCAAACATGCCACGTAAACGTGGGCACAGGTGTCGCTCATGGCGCAGAATCTGCAGATATTTGTATGCAGCTAGTGACGTCAAAAGAAGTGTAGACTGAAGCCGTTGAAATAGGGCAAGCCAGTAGTGAGAGCCACTCAGAGCTTGGAGAATGGAGCGCCGCTGCTAGAAGTGGGAACATCCAACGCATGCTTATTCGCGAGCCTAATTCAATAAAGCCCGTCGCACACGAGACGAATCTGCAACCCGGCGGAGGCTGGAACTAAGAAAGTGTTTGGACACCTAAACTGAATCATACACCTGTGGTGGTATATTTTGCCGGCATATTTTTTCCATCACTAGTGGAATACGACTGGTAAGTAGGCAATTGTGCTTGAAGGGAAGAAATGGACAATACTTTTTAGGTGTTTAGTGATGCATTGTAGGTTGCATTTTATCTGGGCGTTTTGTAATATCTGCTGGTAATTGATTAAGAGTACTAATGAATGAAGACAAATGCGACTGGAAATTGAAATCAGTTTTCGGAATAATAATTTTAAAAAGCATTCATTATGCAGTACAGGCTACTCCAAAATGTACTGTCGCAAAATTAGGTTTAACCATTTTAATTTAAGTATCAACACATCGGTGTGATGTCAATTACAGTAATGGTAGCCTACTACACATTTATACAAGTTGAGGTAGATAATTGTTCCCCGACACCGCAGCTTTTAAGGTTAATAATACGTTCGTTTTACCGTTGACAAGGGTATATGTCACCAAGCTATATTCTTATAGTATGTCGGATATACACCTACTCCAGGGACTTTCTTAAGCATATATTAGTTAATGTAGCCTATCGAGAAATATCTTATATACCTTGACATCGAATAACAGAAACATATTCCCGGGCGGGAAAGGTTACTAGCACCTTTTTCCTCTGTCACTGAATTCTGTTTGGGATGCTCTGGATGTGCTCAGCATAGTACTAGTAAAATTATATCAGCCACATTTAGGCATCCTCGATCCCTATAGTGTGACTCCTTGGCAGGGCACGAGGGACTCTCCTGAAACAGTCTTCAGCCCTAATGTATTTGTGTTAAATGTGAGGTGCCTCATGAAACATGTAGGACTATTATAATAGTAAAATTATTCTACAGGGAAAACGTAACAAGGGACATTCGCACTGGGTCTTACTTTTAAAGGTGTACCGAGGCAGCGTCAAATCCATGTGGCCATACATTCTGTACACTATCCAAAACCATTGTCATTTTACAGTTACCCAGTGTCTTGTGCGAGAAGTTGGGTAGTTGTGAGAAAACAGTGTGCACCAGCGTGTATGGTGTGTAGCAAGGACTTTTGCGCACTTTATAGCGTTAACAATAGAGCTGTCCGTGGTGCTGAAATAAGTCCGTTCACGCCTATGGGCTTCTTTCAGTCAATGCATACGCCGTGGGAAGAAAACGTGCAAGGGGGACGATGGCTACGGTTTAGCATATATATATTTTTAACCATACTTTTATCTTTATTCTCATCATCCATAGTCTATAGAACAACTTTAACTGCACTACTAGGTGACTCGCTGACGTTTGTTTCAGCTGAAAATCTATTCCCGTCAACACCTTATTAACCCGAGAAACATTACTATTCCGTGTCCACAGATTATTACTCATGCACTGTCAAATTCCTCTCCTCCAACCCTATGGTTGGAGTTGAAGCTAAGTTTGTTTTCAGGCATTTACTCCATAGAGATACATTTATCTCCCTGATTTCCTCAAAGGGCTTCTCTTATCCCAGTGGGGAATACGTGGGCCATTATATTTGTGTTAAAGTTCTGCAGAGGGAGTGGGGGCCTTTGATTAGAAATAGAAATAGCAATAGTAGGGTTGCTGCTCTCTCACTGACCATGGTTGGTAGCATGTTGAGAAGCTGAAATGGGGAGTGGATGTTACAGTTTAGAGTCTCAATGATTTTTAGGATTTGTTTTGACAAAGTCATTGTTTCTGTTCGCTGCTCCTGTAGTACCCTGTTGTTGCTAGCACTTTGACAGATTTACACAATTTTACACACAATTAGTGAGAATACCTTTTGAATGCAAAATGTAGCGGCACTTATCTTTGCTATTTGCAATTTGCTATTCTGCTGGAGCTGAAACGGATTTACTTCACTTGATTGCCATTGTAATCAGCATGATAATATCAATATGCAATCAATGTCATTATCCAATATATTTAGGTTAATGCTACTGTCTCTCAGTTGAAAAGTAAAATTATAGCAAAAACAATTGACCTGAATAATTGAATTTACAAAGTGGAACACATTTAATTAAGGCTCAAGTGCTAAACATAAATATTTGCTTGATGTATAATTCAAGTCACTTTGATCCTGGCTAATGTGCAATAAATGTGTTTGTATTATGCATTCATATTACAAATATATTGACTCACGCACCGATATAGAAACCTGAGAGTAATAATGAGCATGACTCACGGGCCACCGCTGCACTAGCAGAACTACCATGACTTGTTTACTTAACTTATGAAATGCCATTATTAACAATTATTTAATACCTTAATGCCTTAGCTACTGTATGACATTGTATTGAAAGCTATAACATAATGAGACTGTAGTGTCTTAACTCTTATTACTTTATGGATTTAATAAGTAAGACACTGAACAGAACAGAGAACAATATTACTCATATAGATCCCGAAGCGCACACGTCCAATGTATACTGAATGGCTGGTTATTCACTTGAAATCACTTTCCTTGAACTTTTGGAATGATATTTTATTGCTGTATCACATTTAGAGCCAATTGCTTGAGCTCAGTGCATCGCCTATACTGTTTAGAGCAAATAGAGCTCTGGTTGGCTAGTTGTCTGAATCACAGAATCAGCCTTATACCGAGGAGAGCCGAGTAAGGGAGTTGTGATGGGTTGCTTCAATATCTATGTATTAGAGAGAGGGACATGCGTCTCCTATGCCAGTTTCGCTGGCATATCAGGATATCAGAAAGTCCTCCAACTCTCAGACGATCACTACTTGATCTGCAAGACAAGACCACCCGGTAGTATGCTATTGCTTTACTCCCGACATATATCCTTTCATCCACTTCTTTGTTTTTTCTTCTTCTCTGGCATTAACAAGTCACGGTGTGTGTCTCCCACTAGCTGACAAGGTTTATGTGCGCTTTAACACCCTTAGGCTACAGACCTGGTCACAGAATCTTGTCAAAAGGAAGGGCAATATCAGCAGAGAGGACAGGTGTCTTCTATGGTATTAAGCTCTGTCTTATTTACTGGGCCGTAGAGCTCTGAGACTCTTTTCTATAGAGATGGAGCAAGGAGAAGAGAAAGTATCAGACAATAATTATTGGTGAGGTCCCCCAGAAAGGCTATTCGCTAGATTCTGAGGATCCTAGTTCTTATTGAAACTCTCAAATTGTGTTGGAAAGCAAGTGTGCCGTTAGTCGTTATCTGTGTGCTGTTAGATGTGAAAATGGAGTTACTTGGAGAATTTTCAAACATATTCTCACCAGACTTTGAGTGTTGGGTAAGAGTTTTATCCATTCAAAACTGTGTTGAGTTTTTGTGTTGTTGTAAATGTTATCTCTCAGTCAGCATATTGAGTAATAAAACAATACAACCTTGAGAGCTGTTGTTTTAATCCTGTCGGCATACAGTCATAGGGGCTCTGGCAGAGAGAAATCTCCATTAGGGAGGCAGTCAGCCTAGCGGTAAGAGCATTGGGCAAGTAACTGAAAGGTCGCTGGTGTGAATCCCCGAGCCGACAAGGTGAAAAAAATTGTAGATGTGCCCTTGAGCGAGGAACTTAACTTTAATTGCTACAGGGCTATCGTTGATAATGGTTGACCCTGGACATAACCCCACTCTCCGAGGGTGTCTCAGGGGGAGTTGGGATATGCAAAAAACACATAGGACAAATATAAGCACCCACTAAATTATTATTATAAACTAGGCGGTTCGAGCCCTGAATGCCTATTGGCTGACAGCCATGGTATATCAGACCGTATACCACGAGTATGACAAAATATTTAATTACGTTGGTAACTAGTTTATAATAGCAATAAGGCACCCCTGTGTTTGTGATATATGGCCAATATACCAGGCACAGCCCTTTATCTGGTTTTTGAATCTGGTTTTATTACTAGCTTGAGTTACCTGGGGTGGCAGATAGTTCCATGAAGTCATGACTCTATTTAGCACTATGCTTTTCCCAGCCTCTGTTCTGGACCTAAGGACTGTGAAGAGACCTCTGGTTGCATGTCTTGTGTGGTACCGATGAGTGTCCAAACTATGTGCCAACTGCTTGAACAGTTCGGTACCTTCAACACCTCAACACCTTGCACAAAGAGCATTAGTGATGCAGTCAATCTCTCCTCAATTTAGAGCCCTCCGTGTGCATCTAAGCACAATATGTGCTGCTGTGTTCCGGACCAACTGCAATGTGCCGATGTCCTTACTTGTCTCACATGACCACACAACTAGGGCCTGTAGGAGATGTCAAGAAAGCAGAGCAACACCTTATGATGGACAGACCTCTTCTCATTTTAGCTCCCATTGAGTCGATATGTTTTGACCACAACAGATTGCTTTCTAGGGTTATACACAGCAGTTTAGTCTCATCAACTTGCTCAATTGCCACAGAATTCAGTAATAGACCGAGATGAGGCTTAGTTTGAGATATTTAACACCGGCCTATTCCTAGTTCCACATTCTAAAACTGACTGGAGGTCTATGTTAAGGGTGTCAGTTCATTATTTTACTGTCATAGCCGACGTGTATACTGATGAGTTGACAGCGTACATAGACACACAGGCTTTATTTAAGGTCAGTGGAAGGTCATTCGCAAAAACAGAAAACAATAATGTCCCAAGCTGGCTGCTCTGTGGTACACCACACCCAACTGAATTTGCGTTAGAGAGGCTTCCATTAAAGAAAACCCTCTGTGTTCTATTAGATAACTCTCAATCCATGAAAAGGCAGAGGATGTATATCCATATCACCTACATTGTTTAAGTGATATCAAAAGCTGCTCTGAAGTCAAACAAAAAAGCTCCCATAATATTCTTATTATGAATTTCTTTCAGCCAATTATCAATAAATTGTGTCAGTGCCGAGCATATTGAGCGCCCTTCCGTGTAAGCATGCTGAAAGTCCATTTCCAATTTGTTTTCTATAAAATAACATTATATTTGTTTAAACAATATTGTTTCAAAAGGTTTGCGAAGCACTGGTAACAGGCTGATTGGTCAGCTGTTTAAACCATTAAAGGGTGCTTTGCTATTCTTGCGCAGTGGAATGACCTTTGCCTCCCTCCAGGCCTGAGGACACACACCGTCTTCTCGGCTTAAATTTAAGATGTGGCAAACAGGAGTCACAGTGTATTCCGCTAACAACCTCAGTAATTTACCATCCAGGTTGTCAGTATCAGGTGGCTGGTACTTATTTATAGATAGCAACATTTATTTTTTTAAATTCACCTCTTCCACACCAACTTTGCGGAACTCAAAACTACAGTGCTTGTCTGCCATTATTTGGTCCAATATGCATGACTATCAAAGCTCCGCGTTTGTTGTTTGCATGTCACGCCTAAGATTGCTAATCTTGTCAACAAAAGTTGGTTGACAATATCAATGGGTTTTGTTATGAACACAAAAAACTCAGAGGCTAGTGGAGGCAGTTTCTCTGTTTTAGGTGACTGGCATATTAAACCTTTACATTAGTTTAAATAGCTCTTCATAACCTTACCTCCCTGGTGAACCACAGGTTGTATACATCCGCCTTAGATACACTTCAAAATGGTGGCGATTTATCACATTGCTTTGTCATATAAAATTCCTCTAAGGATTTATCCTGTGAAGCTGTGAAGCCGGTACAATAGTGGTTAAAAAAAAAGAGTCCCCCCCCCGTGCCTCCTGTTGACGGGCAGTTTGATTCCCCTGCTCTCCCCATGTATCTGCTGCTGTGACCCACAGAAACACAAAGCAAATGTACAAGCCATCCGAGCATTGTAAAAACAACACAGGGAGGCAATCCCCTTGGTGGCCCTGCTCTGTGCTATAAAGACATCTTTCATTAAAGGGGCTTTCTGTGGCTGCTGCACCGTCAGACTGAAAACATTTCTCCTCCGCTAGCCTCTTGGTTTATATTACAAACAAAAAGCCCTTCTCGTTTGCATTGGGGCAGCAGACATGCACCACTACGGTCACAGATGTAGTTTTTCTCTTTGGACCTCCCCCTGTTTAAGTGCTTTGCAGGGTGGAAGGCGCTGAAAGAAGACGAACTGTTGCAACAGGCCTTTGCCATTTATAATTATGCCAGAGTGCTGCGGCACTGCTTAAGACTGCCTGATTGTCTGCATATGTTCTGTTGCTTGGTTGGTGGCTCTGACCACTGTAGCTGCACGTGAGCTAGTGAGGCGGCCGTCCGCGGGAAGAAATAGGAAGTGATGATGACAGGAGCCTATGAATGTAGCAGATGATCTGCCGCCTGTGGACAGGATAGTTGGCATAGGAAGCCCTCTGGGGCTGCATGTCCGTACTGTTGTCAGGGGAGATATTCACCAGGACACATCAAAACAGAGCAGGCAGCAGCAGAGGTAGAGGTAGGCTAGTGGCTGTTTTGCAATGAGGAGGGACCCACCGACACTGAATGTACTGGAAGTACACCCTAAATACAACATGATGGCAATGCCTGTGCAAGGTTTACAGCCATGCTGCGTTTCTAACAATGAGAATTGTAGAGTAGTAAACTGGAGGTGTCAAGGACTTTGATTCTTGTTTGTATCTTACCCTAATCCAGGTCAAGCATACAAATACTTGTTGAAATGTTGTTTTGTCAAATATCAATTAAACCTTTAAAAAAAACCATTTTAAGCATTTTGAGGTATTCTTAACAGTGCTGCTTGCATAATTACTTTCCCACAAAGTTTGTTCTCGTGATGAATGACTTCTTCATTTTACAATCATCTCTGGGGGAGCTGACGTGAGTGCAGCAGCACATTAACAAACTGACAGGCATATCTCTTTTGTTGACTCATTTCACAAGGGCAAGCTCTCCTCTCCTCTCCCAGAACCCATCAGCGCTGGAGTCTGTCCACGCTCTACAGCCTCAATGTGTTTACATATTACAGGCCTATGGTTGCAGAAAACACTGTTTATACAGAAACTGCCCACACATCGAGTCACTCTACAATGCAAACCTGTATCGCATTAAATGAATACACTTTGTTCCGCAAAATCCTCAACCATCCAGCTACCACAGAGAGAAAAACACTCTCAAAACACTCAAAGCAACTAGATACTTTTTCACGGGAATATGACTGTTTAGAGAGTCACATTACCAGCCAATTAAGCAGAGGGCTCCTCTGAGCTCTGAGTTAGTGCCTTTTATCCAGATTAATGAGTTGATGTGATTCTAAGTTATCAGCCCGTGAAAGAGGGACCTGCTCTGCACTGTTGTACTGTGCTATACTGCTGTACTGCGCTATACTGCTGTACTGCGCTATACTGCTGTACTGCGCTATACTGCTGTCCTGCGCTATACTGCTGTACTGCGCTATACTGCTGTCCTGTGCTATACTGCTGTCCTGTGCTATACTGCTGTACTGCGCTATACTGCTGTCCTGTGCTATACTGCTGTCCTGTGCTATACTGCTGTACTGCGCTATACTGCTGTACTGCGCTATACTGCTGTACTGCGCTATACTGCTGTACTGCGCTATACTGCTGTACTGCGCTATACTGCTGTCCTGTGCTATACTGCTGTCCTGTGCTATACTGCTGTCCTGTGCTATACTGCTGTCCTGTGCTATACTGCTGTCCTGTGCTATACTGCTGTACTGCGCTATACTGCTGTACTGCGCTATACTGCTGTACTGCGCTATACTGCTGTCCTGTGCTATACTGCTGTCCTGTGCTATACTGCTGTCCTGTGCTATACTGCTGTCCTGTGCTATACTGCTGTCCTGTGCTATACTGCTGTCCTGTGCTATACTGCTGTCCTGTGCTATACTGCTGTCCTGTGCTATACTGCTGTCCTGTGCTATACTGCTGTCCTGTGCTATGATGTACTGCACTGTACAGTGCTATACTGTCCCCTTTCTGTACTGTGCTGTGCTGTAAATTGCTGCACTGTTCTATGCTGTGTGTGAGGGGCAGTAGTCAGTCTGGTGCGGCGGTGTGACATTTGTTGTCCTGCTCTTTTTCCTGACAGGATGAAACTGATGGGTTGGCTGTGTGTTTGGGCACTTCCTCTCCTGCTTGGAACCTTTGCCTCTGTCTGCTGGCTGGCTGAAGGGAGCAGCAGCGTGGACACAGCAAACACAGCAGAGAGCACCTCCCATGGACCACAGGCAAGGGTAAACATACCGCATGCTTCTCTCTCTGTGTATCCCTGTCTCTTTCTGTCACTCTCTCTGTCACCCTCGTTCTCTGTCACCCTCATTCTCTGTCTGTCTCTTTCTAACCTCTCTGTCACCCTCAACCACGCTCTGTCTGCCTGTCCCTCTGAATCAATCTCTCTGCCTGTGTCTGTTACTCTTCTCTCTGCCTGTCTTTCGAAGCCCCTTTATCTTTGCATCTGTCGGACTCTCTTCCTCTTCCTTTCTCTTTCACCCCGGCTCCCCAGAAAGTATTGTATGCTTTGCATAATAAAGCTTATATCAATATATACAGGTAACTGCCTAAATATAGGAAATACCAACATAAAGTGTCTTAATAGGGCGTTGGGCCACCATGAACTGCCAGAGACGCCAGAACAGCTGCAATGCACCTTGGCATAGATTCTACAAGTGTCTGGAACTCTATTGGAGGGATGCAACGCCATTCTTCCACAAGAAATTCCATGACTTGGAGTTGGGTAATGGTGGTGGAAGATGCTGTCTCAGGCACCGCTCCAGAATCTCCCATAAGTGTTCAATTGGGTTGAGATCTGGTGACTGAGATGGCCATGGCATATGATTTACATTGTTTTCATGCTAATCAAACCATTCAGTGGCCACTCGTGCCCTGTGGATGGGGGCATTGTCATCCTATGGGGGCATAGCAATGGTAGCCAACATAATGGCCTTCCCAGCATTTTTATAAATGACGCCTAAGCATGATGGGAAGTTAATTGCTTAATTAACAGGATCCATACCTGTGTGGAAGATCCTGCTTTCAAAATACTTTGTGTCCCTCATTTACTGAAGCGCTTCCATTATTTTGGCAGTTACCTGTACATAGCACAACTGTTGTGTAATTGAATTGAAATACTCTCCCTGCCCAACATGGGCATTTGAGTGTTTGTCTCCTTATGTGGTTCTGCAGGTGGTCTTGACAGAGGATTGCTTAGTTACCTTTCAATCACAGGCGTCATACATCTTACCTGTCTCTCTCTCCCCCGAGGAGAGGAGTCTCAGTTGGTTGCAGAGAGTGTGTTAATCAATTACCCTGCACAAAAATTCACAAGGACTCTCTTTTGTCATGCTATCATTTGTCTCTTTCAAATTTTGTTCAGAATATTTTGCATGTACACACATTTGCCTGACAATCACTTCTCTGGTATGGGATTACATCATATCTATGAGCCAGCCCTAAAACCCATTAGCTTCCTCCCAGCAGTCTCCCCCAATTTTTATTTTTCATGCTGGTCTGGATTGAACCTTTAAAGGAGAAGTGACAATGTCTGGTTGTGATGCATGAACAGAGCTATTGGTAGAGATGTGTGAAGTTCTATTGTAGATTTGCACATTAATCACACAGGTGAAATCATTACAAGCCCTACCTCCCCCAAAACACAGAATCAATTGTCCAACAGAGCATCTAGGAAACATTGTGTTGTCCACCCCCACCCCCCGCGCCCCACCTGTCTCCCAATTCTTTGTGAAAATAAGCATGCTGCACCTCTCCTAGTCTGTTCTCGCAGTTGACCTGGCTGGCGTGTGGGGTGCCACCATGCCAAGTTGGAAGCCAGCAGAGGAATGTCACCGCTCAGGCGGTTCTGTTCGGTCCTCTTATATCCCTCAATGCAAACAACACATTCCCTGGCATCCCCATCTATCCCAGGGAATGGGAACTCAAAGCGGTCAATTGGCATAGGAGTTTAAAGTCATCCCTGGGGTGATGGTGGTGGTGGATTGGACTGCATCAATATGCAACAGAGCAGGAGCCTTCAGGAATGAAAAAGTGAATAAAATGAAGCCTCCCTGGCCAGTATACACCAGAAACGATGCTAAATGTAAGCAAACACATGACACTGAAACAACTCTGACTGGCAGTCCTGAAATGAAACGTGAAAGGCTGAGATAGAGATAGATTTACAGTTTCCTTAGGGTAATTGTTGGGTAAATAATGAGCTGACAAATCCCAGGCAGAGCCTCCATTGTCCTGTTGCAGTTACAGCACCTGAGGCTACTGGAGAAAAGCCACCATGCTAGGTCATCAGGCCACCTGGCTCTGGTAAGGTCAGCCATAAGGCATCAGCTGCCCTCTCTCTCATGTGACCTCACATAACAGCCTCGCAGCTCACAAAGCCATATCTCAGAATCAAATTCAAATTTTACCTTTTGGATTATAATCATTATTCGCTCTGCAGAGAAGGGGACGAGAATAAGCAATAAGACTGAGGAGAGTATGGAAAAAAAGGAAATATGATTGAGATGGTATTTAGGGTACACGGGAAAGATTAGGATAGATAAGAGAGAGGGTGAATTTGGGAAACATTGATGTTTGAGATTAGCATGATACAGATACAGTCTACAGTGCAACTTGTTTTTTAACCCACTCAAGCTTATAGTCAAGACATCAAGCCATGAGACCTACAGGGAATTCATTAAGACATCTCTATTTTGACATCCCCAGTGGTATCTGCATGGTGTACTTACCGATGATGATATGCACTTTGTTGCTTCTCAGACATACATACCATACAGAAGAGGCCAATATACACTACATGACCAAAAGTATGTGGACATCTGCTCGTCGAACATCTTATTCCAAAATCATGGGGATTAATATGGAGTTGGTCTCCCCTTTGCTGACATAACAGCCTCCACTCTTCTGGGAAGGCTTTCCACTAGATGTTGGAAAATTGCTGCGTAGATTTGCTTCCATTCAGCCATGAGAGCATTCGTGATGTTAAGCACTGATGTTGGGCGATTAGGCCTAAGCTCGCTGTCTGAGTTCCAATTCATCCCAAATGTGTTCGATGGGGTTGCATTCAGGGCTCTGTGCAGGTTAGTCAAGTTCATTCACACCGATCGACAAACCATTTCTATATGGACTTCATTTTGAGCACGGGGCATTGTCATGCTGAAACAGGAAAGGGCCTTCCCAAAACTTTTGCCACAAAGTTGGAAGCACAAAATTGTTTAGAATGTCATTGTATGCTGTAGCTTTAAGATTTCCATTCACTGGAACTAAGAGGCCTAGCTCTAACCATGAAAAACATCCCCAGACCATTATTCCTCCTGCACCAAACTGTACAGTTGTCACTATGCATTCTGTACAGTTGGCACTAGGTAACATTCTCCTGACATCCGCCAAACCCAGATTTGTCTGTCAGACAGCCAGGTGTTGAAGCGTGATTCATCACTCCAGAGAATGCGTTTCCACTGCTCCAGAGTCCAATGGCGGCAGGTTTTACACCACTCCAGCCGACATTTGGCATTGCGCGCGGTGATCTTAGGCTTGTGTGTGGCTGCTCGGCAATGGAAACCCATTTAATGAAGCTCCAGACAAACAGTTCTTGTGCTGACGTTGCTTCCAACGTCAGTTTGGAACTCAGTAGTGAGTGTTGCAACCGAGGACAGAGGATTTTTACATGCAGCACACTTCAGCACTCCGTGGTCCCGTTCTGTGGGCTTGTGTGTCTTATTACTTCGTGATTTAGCTGTTGTTGCTCCTAGACATTTCCACTTCACAATAACAGCACTTGCAGGTGACGGGGAGCTCTAGAAATTTGACAAACTGACTTGTTGGTAAGGTGTTATCCTATGATGGTGCTACGTTGAAAGTCACTGAGCTCTTTAGTAAGGCCCTTCTGCTGACAATGTTTGTCACGGCTGCATGCTCGATTTTATACTCCTGTCAGTAGCTGTTGCAAGATAATTTAATTTTAATTTCTGCACCCTAAGCCACTTCCAATGCTGTTTTATAGAATTTGGCAGTACGTCCAACCGGCCTCACAACCGCAGACCACGTATAACCACCCCAGTACAGGACCTCCACATCCGGCTTTTTCACCTACAGTATCGTTGAAGACCAACCAGCCGGACAGCTGATGAAACTGTGGGTTTGCACAAACAAAGAATTTCTGCGCAAACTGTCAGAAAGCGTCTCAGGGAAGCTCATCTGAGTGCTCATCGTCCTCACCAGGGTCTTGACCTGACAGCAGTTTAGCATTGTAACAGATTTCAGTGGGCAAAATCTCACCTTCGATGGGCACTGGCATGCTGAAGAAGTGTGCTCTTCATGGATGAATCTCGGTTTCAACTGTACCTGGCAGATGGTGTTGTGTGGGTGAGCACTTTGCAGATGTCACCGTTGTGAACAGACTGCCCCATACTGGCGGTGGGGTTATGGTATGGGCAGGCATAAGCTACAGACAATGAAAACAAGTGCATTTTATTGATGGCAAATTGAATTCACGGCGATACCATGATGACATCCTGAGGCCCATTCATCCGCTACCATCACCTTATGTTTCAGCATGATAATGCACAGCCCCATGTTGCAAGGATCTGTAAATAATTACTGGAAGGTGAATGAGGCAAATTCTGGTCACACCAGATACTGACTGGTTTGACACACTGAAATCTGACACACTGAACTCTATCTGAGAAGTAGTTGGTGAACCAGGCGAGGCAGTCAGTTGAAAAACCAAGGCTGTTGAGTCTGCCGATGAGAATACGGTGATTGACAGAGTCGAAAGCCTTGGACAGGTCGATGAAGACGGCTGCACAGAAATGTCTTTTATCAATGGCGGTTATGATATCTTTTATTACTTTGAGCGTGGCTGAAGGGCACCCATGACTAGCTTGGAAACCAGATTGCATAGCGGAGAAGGTCGAAATGGTTGGTGATCTATTTGTTAACTTGGCTTTCGAAGACTTTAGAAAGGCAGGGCAAGATAGATATAGGTCTGTAACAGTTTGGGTCTAGAGTGTCTCCGCCTTTGAAGAGGGGGGTGACCGTGGCAGCTTTCCAATCTTTAAGGATCTCAGACGATATGAAAGAGAGGTTGAACAGGCTAGTAATAGGGGTTGCAACAATCATTTTGCGGCGGATCATTTTAGAAAGAGAGGGTCCAGATTGTCTAGCCCTGCTGATTTGTAGGCGTCCAGATTTTGCAGCTCTTTTAGAACATCAGCTATCTGGATTTGGGTGAAGGAGAAGTGTGGAGGGGGGGGGGGGGGGGGTTGGGCAAGTTGCTACGGGGGTGCAGAGCTGTTGGCCGGGATAGGGGTAGCCAGGTGGAAAACATGGCCAGCCGTAGAAAAATGCTTATTGAAATTCTCGATTAATTGTAGATTTATGACACTGTGGTGACAGTGTTTCCTAGCCTCAGTGGAGGAGGTGCTCTTATTCTCCATGGACTTTACAGTGTCCTAACACTTTTTGAAATTTGTGCTACAGGATGCAAATTTCTGTTTGAAAAAGCTAACCTTTGCTTTCCTAACTGACTGTGTATATTGGTTCCTAACTTCCCTGGAAAGTTGCATATCGCGGGGGATATTCGATGGTAATGCAGTATGCCGGTCAAGGGTAGTATGTGCTGGTCAAGGGCAGTCAGGTCTGGAGTAAACCAAGGGCTATATCTGTTCTTAGTTCAACATTTTTTGAAAGGGGCATGCTTATTTAAGATGGCAAAGACACTTTTGAAGAATAACCAGGCATCCTCTACTGACGGGAAGGGGTCAATATCCTTCCAGGATACCCGGTTCAGGTTGGTTAGAAAGGCCTGTCGCTGAAGTGTTTTAGGGAGCGTTTGACAGTGATGAGGGGTGGTCACACAAAGGGCGATTTCTCGCCGCAAGGCTTAGTCAACCAGTGTAACTTGCCACAAGCCTAGTTACACCAAACAAACTTTTCTACACGCTAGCTTGCTCACACTTTGCTTGAGGAATGCAATTTCTCTGAGACATGGAGACTGCTACAGCTATACAGGGAGAACCTAGCACGTCTCCTGCCTCCGCACCAGCACTGACACACCCATGCCCATGCAGGGTGATGATAGAATATGTGTATTGCCTGCTTGGGTTTGAGCATTCTACGACATCACTCGCTAACTCCAAGTTCTGCCTGCATTGTAGGGCACCAACTCCCTTCATTGCAAGTGAGCAGAGCAACTCTCAAACAAGAATCACCGCCCTCATAGCCTTCTGGTGATGAGGCTAACTCACAACCCCTACCCTCCTGGGAGAAGGCTATGAAATATGGGGCACTCAAATAGTTGTATCAAAATCAAAAAGTGGAGGAGGACGAGGAATTCGATATCGATAAGAAAGAAATATTCCAAATCGATTAAGGAAGGGGAGGAAGAGGAAACTTAAGCCCACAGCTCAAGGCCATTTTCCGACCTCAGTTCAGCATCGGCACCCAACAAAAAAATTCAGATTTATTGATTTCTGGACAAAATGGACAAAGACCAGACTTGGTATCGACTGGCCCGCACCCGTGGTCTCGCACCATCCCGGGGAAACAACTCCTCCCAGCGGTCCCAGCATGGCGTAAGCCAAACGTAACTGGGACAAACCCCTGTCCAGCTCATTCCAAACCAGGCACTTTGTTGGCATGGAGGAGATGGGCCATGGCAAGCCGCCGGTGGTTGAGCCATCACTGGCTAGCCACCTCAACCCCAGTGCCTCGTCTATGACTGCCACTGCTCTCCCTGGGAACAAGGAGCGCTTCACCATATTTCGAAAGGTTTACGTGTCTGAGGCATGATCAGTACTAGCTTGAATGCAATGTCCCTACTGCTGGTGTGCCAGGCCAATTGAGCACTCTCTTAGTCAAAGGCACAGCCAATGGGAGGAGATCTTCGTTATTACAGATCTTACCCTCCGAATCTCCAGAATTGCAATCCAAGGCTGTGGGTGCGCCATGAGCCTTGTGGTGGTGGGTAGAGGGCCCTGAGGCTCAACTTGTCCAGCCTCTCAGACAAGGAAAAGGCATATTTACTTAATGCTCCTGTCGTGTTGAAGGAACTGTTTGGGTAAAGGTGAGAACTTCTGAATCCACCCTTTTTAAACTGAGTTTTAGTTTCAACATGTCAGATATAAAGTTGAAATGAGTTTGCATTCCAATACTACACTTTATATACATCACAGAAGACTGAACTATAACAAAACTGTTTGACATACACTACCGGTCAAAAGTTTTAAAACACCTACTCATTCAAGGGTTTTCTTGTTTTGTACTATATTCTTTACATTGTGGAATAATAGTGAAGACATCAAAACTATGAAATAACACATATAGAATCATGTAGTAACCAAAAGAGTGTTAAACAGATTCTTCAAATAGCCGCCCTTTAGCTTGATGACAGCTTTGCACACTCTTGGCATTCTCTCAACCAGCTTCACCTGGAATGCTTTTCCAACTGTCTTGAAGGAGTTCACACACATGCTGAGCACTTGTTGGCTGCTTTTCCTTCACTCTGCGGTTCGATTCATCCCAAACCATCTCAATTTGGTTGAGGTAATTAAATTCTGAAAATATTAATAACAGTCCACACATGAGGCCAAAGAGGGTGCTTTTGGTCATTGACTGCAGAAAGGCTCTACGCAAAACCAAAAGCAGAGAGACATCAAGGCAACGGATCCTCAAAGCTTTCTGAGAACGTTTACGTTCCGAAGGAGTACACTCAACTTGCTGGCTCTAGTCATCAAGGCATCAAGGCGACTGGTTCATCTACATTTATATTTTTCATGTCCTTGTTTCAGCCACAACTCGGTGAATCATAAGATATTACAGTTCGTCAGGTCCCGTTGATAGGATAGTCTTGAACAGATCTCATCCAGTTTGTTTTCCAGTGATTCCACGTTCGCCAATAGAATGGAGGGTAATGGCAACTTATCCACTCCTATAGCACCATCTTTGGCTCCTCTGAGTGATGGGGATTTGGCCCTAGTCTGGGAAAGGCATTATGTCCTTCGTCTCATTCAAATCGAGGTTAGTAATCGCTGTTTTGATGTCCAGAAAAAAGCTCTTTCCGATCATATGAAATGATGGCCGAAACATTATGTCAAAACATTTTTAGGATCAGCGCATAAAATAGCAAGAGCTTGTAACATGGTGGCCATCCCCTCCAGCTCCATTATACCATCAATCCACATTACTAACACCTGCTCACCAGTAGAGCTAACTACACTGCTGAACCTGTAAGATAAAATCATGCAAATAGGCATTTTTGCTTGTTAATGCAAATAATTGTTTGTAGGTCTTCCATTTAAACACAATGTGGACATACTTGCGATCATTAGAAAAAGTTTACTATTTAGTTTACTGAGTGGGTGAGGATCCAACTTTGTTCGTGATGCACTAAAGTCCACTGCACATCCTGAAGCTTATGCTCGTGTGCGGATCACGTTCTGCATGTGTATTCTCTATGTGCAGAGAACAGGCTACTCAGGCAAACAGTCTTGGTGCTCATTTAATAAAGTTATATCAAAGCTGAATCAATGTATGTGAGATCACATAATGATCACAGTATTCTACATAACAGAACAGAATATAATAGCCAAGTATAACGTTTTTGTAAGACACAAACACCACCACAGCATGCGTCACTAGAAAAATACACAGGTAGGCTATGCTATGGTATCCAGATTGTCATACTGTTCCTTCATACAGATCTTGTGCCATACTGGGATATTCTCTAATACCGGCACTGAACACAAGGGGTACTATTTTTAAACCCCACTGGGCCTCTGTAATCTGAAAGTTAGCAATGCTAGCAAATACATATAAAATTCCAAAGAGAATGCTAACAAAAATGCTAATGAGCGGATTGCGAAAGTTTTATACGTTCTCTGACCTAAACTATTTGTAGGACAGACAAAGTTATACAAGTAAACAAAAAATTCTACTCACTGTTTGCTGCATGCACAAAACAAATATTAGACATGGCTCTTGATCCAGGGGGGGGCTGTTAGTAAGTGAAGCTTGATTTTGGAAGAAGCTAATGCTTTAGGTAGCTAGATGGCTAACTAGCTACTAAATTAGCTAACCAAATCCAATTGCATAGCATTTAGCACATTTTAGACAGTTAACGTAATAGCTATTATATCTAACTGGCAAACATTTAGTTGTGAATTCCATAATGTAACTAGCTGGATCATCTGGCGCGTGCTGCACAACAGTGAGTGACTCACAAGGCTCCGGTCTCTCATTGTTGTGTGCTTGTAAACAAACACCACGTGACGGTGACTACTGTTCATTTTTCATTCTGAAGCTTATATGACAGGTGAAATGAAGAACGCAATCTTTATCTCCCTAACGTATTGCACAAGTTGACTGCAAGTATTTGTTTAAAAAGTACCTACAAATATTCAAATGTGTAAAAAAAAAACTTCAAAGAAATAGTTTCAACGATATTGACGGTATTAAAAATTTTCCCGTGGCTATTTCCAAATACCCTGGTATATGGTATACCGCCCAAGCCTAGTTGCCACCACTATTTCAATGTCATTTCCTGTCCTAGAAAGAAAATGCTCATTTAGGTTCCACCTCTGAAGAATGACGAAGGCTACTTATACATATGAATTGAGGGGAATTTGGGAATTGGGAATGTCCATGTGGAATTGATAAACATCAACAAATAGGGCACTGACAGCTGTCAGTGTACCTAGTTAGCATGCTAACCTTATCTTAGCTAATGTTGTCTGTTATTGCTGGTTATTTTCTTTACTACACAGTATTCTAAAGATTAGCCAGCTTGCTGTTTTGCTGGTTCTGGATTTGTTATTAGCATTGATTTAGGGAAAACTAAGCCACAGATGGAAACCACTGGCCTATCTTTGACTTTGCCATCCATTGTTATCTCCAAAGTTGTGTCATCTTCCATAAAGCTGCTGGCAGGCAGCAAAGTCAAATCAGCCTGTGCTCATGGTTCTCACAGGGGAAGTGAATGACTTTGCTCATGATGCAAGCCACAAATGACATGTCACTATATTCCTTGAATTTTATATCACGGGTGCCTCTTCATTATCTGCTAACGTTACACCAATCAAAGCGTGTAGTAAAGCAAAAATGTTGTGGTAAAAACCATTCATCCTGCAAAATGCTAGAAGTTGGTCCGAGTCTTTCCTTTCCGCTGTATGGCGTCTGATAGAAAGGATCCTTCTTGGGTCCCTCTGTAGTTAGATCAGCTGATCTCCATTCCTACAGTCACTACATAGCCCCAGAGCGTTCTTGTGTAGGTGGAGTAGTGCTGGGCTACACAGGGTCCTAACAGAGGCCATGGCCCCAGACCTGAAGGAGATCACAATTCACTTCAGTATCTTCGATAAATCTGAAATCGCTACAACTATTTAAAAACACAATTGAACTTTAATATACACAGGGGTGGCCAAAGTTTTGTACCATTCATAAAATGGTTAGATATTATTTTAATAGAGACTAGCTCAAGAATAAGTGAAAATGTATAAAACAGCCAATGGATTATGATAATATTCAGGTAAAAACAGAAGTTTGCACCCCCTATTTTGATTTTCTCCATGGCTCAGACAGTCAAGTGGACACAAGGCCGCTTGGCTCATCTCAGTCACGAAGAGGAATAGCTTTGCAGCTGTTTCTCATTAATTAATAATGCCATGCTCGTGGGTGGTAACATTTGTTTTTAAAACAGCCCTGAAATGAAACGTAGGCTGAAAATAATTTGTAGGTCATATCATAGGAAAATATACTGTATTCACACTGGGCAGTTTGATTTGTCACTTCAAGCCTAAATATAACATACTTAAATCGTTGTGAAACATCTTGAGTAAGCTCTGGTCTTCGTCTTTCAGCTAAAGAAAGTGAATTTCTTCCGGTGTGGGTGTTTTAACACCATCTGCTTTAAAATTCATTCACTCCATAAATCAAAACAACACTGTAGGCTACTTCGAAACAATACTGTATGACTCAAGAAGATCTCAATACGTATCCTCATGAAACTAATTGAGTTTAAATGGTTACTATGCAGAATGATGCTGCATGGATGTCTCACCGGTAAAACTATCATGCACAATTGAATGCAGTGTTTTTGTCTTAAAGTAATGTTATACTATACTATTATAATTGGTTCGGTTATGTAGAATACTCAGATGTTTATGTAATCTTGTAGACACTGATTCATCTTTGACCTAACTTTATTAAACAAGCACCATTTGCCCGAGTAGGCTGTGGTCTGCGTGTAAAGTAAAGAATATACTTATGTGCAGAAGCTTCGGGAAGCTCCGTATTTTTGAATGCTGCAGACTAAAGAAAAAAGTGGTCCCCAAAGATTGTCTACCATGTCACATACAGTTGAAGTCGGAAGTTTACATACACCTTAGCCAAATATATTTAAACTCAGTTTTTCACAATTCCTGACATTTAATCACCACTTTATTTTAATAATGTGAAATGTCAGAATAATAGTAGAGAGAATTATCTATTTCAGCTTTTTGTAACGATTTTCGTCGGGAGAAGAGGACCAAAGCGCAGCGTGGTAAGTATTCATAATACTTTTAATAAATACGAATACTTGAACAAAAAACAACAACACGACAAACGAACAGTTCTGCAAGGTGCAATACACACAAAACGGAAAACAACTACCCACAACCCATAGTGGGAAAACAACGATTGACAGCTGCCTCTGATTGGGAACCATACCAGGCCAAACACATAGAAATCTAACACACAGAACCAAACAGAATGCCCACCCCAACTCACACCATGACCAAACTAAAATAGAGACATAAAAAAGGAACTAAGGTCAGGACGTGACACTTTTATTTATTTTATCACATTCCCAGTGGGTCAGAAGTTTACATACACTCAATTAGTATTTGGTAGCATTGCCTTTAAATTGTTTAACTTGGGTCAAACGTTTCAGGTAGCCTTCCACAAGATTCCCACAATAATTTGGGTGACATTTGTCTCATTCCTCCTGACAGAGCTGGTGTAACTGAGTCAGGTTTGTAGGCCTCATTGTTCGCCCACAAATTTTCTATAGGATTGAGGTCAGGGCTTTGTGATGGCCACTCCAATACCTTGACTTTGTTGTCCTTTGCAACAACTTTGGAAGAATGCTTGGGGTCATTGTCCATTTGGAAGACCCATTTGCGACCAAGCTTTAACTTTATTACTTGAGATGTTGCTTCAATATATCAACACAATTTTCCATCCTCATGATGCTATCTATTTTGTGAAGTGCACCAGTTTTCTATGGCGGTTTGGAGCAGTGTCTTCTCCCTTGCTGAGCGGCCTTTCAGGTTATGTCGATAAAGGACACGTTTTACTGTGGATATAAATACTTTTGCAAGGTCCTTTTTCACAAGGTCCTTTGCTGTTGTTCTGGGATTGATTTGCACTTTTCACACCAAAGTACATTAATCTCCAGGAGACAGAACGCGTCTCCTTCCTGAGCTGTATGATGGCTGCGTGATCCCATGGTGTTTATACTTGCGTACTATTGTTTGTACAGATGAACGTGGTACCTTCAGGCGTTTGGAAATTGCTCCCAAGGATGAACCAGACTTATGGAGGTCTACACATTTTTTTCTGAGGTCTTGGCTGATTTCTTTTGATTTTCCCATGATGTCAAGCAAAGAGGCACTGAGTTTGAAGGTAGGCCTTGAAATACATCCACAGGTAGACCTCCAATTGACTCAAATGATGTCAATTAGCCTATCAGCAGCTTCTAAAGACATTACATACTTTTCTGAAATTCTCCAAGCTGTTAAAAGGCACAGTCAACATAGTGTATGTAAACTTCTGACCCACTGGAATTGTGATACAGTGAATTATAAGTTAAATAATCTGTCTGTAAACAATTGTTGGAAAAGTTACTTGTGTGACGCACAAAGTAGATGTCCTAACTGACTTGCCAAAACTATAGTTTGTTGACAAGAAATTTGTGGAGTGGTTGAAAAACAAGTTTTAGTGACTCCAACCTAAGTGTATATTAACTTCTGACTTCAACTGTATGTTCCAATACGTGCGCAACGTCATTGTTGTCTCTCTCTCTCTCTGCTGTGTGTGCATGTTGCTAGCTGTCTCTCAAATGGGGAGGGGCTGAAGCTCATTGGCTAGAACTTGAATCGTTAGGGGGGTGGTCCACGTGGGGGAATATTAAGGGAAAATTGCACAGCACAGCTTCCAGAAAAGTAACTTTCAAACTAGGGATGTTATGGCTAATTGAAGTAAGACAGTAATTCTGCTCATAGATTATGCATGTTTGAACTATACATTGACACATCCAGTCCAAAGTGGGAGGTTTAAAAAATGTTTAGTGGTCACCAAAGTTTCGGAGCATGTCATTAAGTTTAAGCATCAGCCAATAAAATATGTTGACATGGTTGCACGTGATCCAAGACTACATGTTAGCTATTCCAATGACCTAACCTGGCCCACTATGCTATCCTCACCAGGTGGCCGTGATTATGTCCGTTTCAAATTCCATATCAGCCAATTCAAATCGTTGACGTACTTAGACTGATAGAACACTTTTCGATAAGAGCGTCCTTAACATCAGTCAAACAGCACCATCTGCTAATCAAAGTTACTAAAGCACACATGAATGTTAAATTGGATGATTAGCTCGCAGTATTGCGAGCCTGGCTCCTGGTGATTTTCACCGTCGGCGGAAAATTCAAATCCCAGCTGAGCTAAAAGAAAATATCTTTGAAATGTGGAGTTACATATATCGTTTAGAGAAGTGCAGCCAAAACCTTGTCAATGAAGATTACGAATACATTTAATGAGGAGATTCTTGTTGGGAGTCCCTTTCGCAGACCGACACATAGACTATTGGCCGTGCTATCACTACTGTAGGCTACATTACATAGACATGTAGGCTACATTTCTACGTGAAGGGTACAATGTTTATATATGCATTATTATAATCATCCACTTTGTCACATGTGTCAACCGGCAGGTAACATTGTTTTCCTTCACAGAAATGCTTGAAGTGAAGGGGCCTCAAACCCACGGTTATTGAGCACAATTGTTTTCGAGTCAACCACTTTAGTGGTGTGTGCCACCAGGAAAGTAATGATGATAAAAGTACATGACAGCTACTTCACAAGTCCACAAAATTCCTTGACTTTTTGTTATGTCGTTGGATGAACTTCAATGTTGTATAGATCTGCTTTACCTTTTTGTCGGTAAAAGCACATGGATGTACAGTTCATGTCAAACATTTGGACACACCTACTCATTCAAGGGATTTTCTTTATTTTTGCTGTGTTCTACATTGTAGAATAATATTAAAGACATTAAAACTAACACATGGAATCATGTAATAAACAACAAAATGTTAAATGTACTGTATTATTGACTGTGTGTTTTGTTTTACTCCATGTGTAACTCTGTGTTGTTGTATGTGTCGAACTGCTTTGCTTTATCTTGGCCAGGTCGCAATTGTAAATGAGAACTTGTTCTCAATTTGCCTACCTGGTTAAATAAAGGTGAAATAAAAATCAATCAATCAATCAATCAAAATATATTTGAGATTTGAGATTCATCAAAGTAGCCACCCTTTGCCTTGATGAGAGCTTTGCACACTCTTGGCATTCTCTCAACCAGCTTCACCTGGAATGCATTTGAATTAACAGGTGTGCCTTGTTGAAGGTTAATTTGTGGAATTTCTTTCCTTCTTAATGCTTTTGAGCCAATCAGTTGTGTTGTGACAAGGTAGGGGTAGTATACAGAAGATAACCCTATTTGGTAAAAGATCAAGTCCATATTATGGCAAGAACAGCTCAAATAAGCAAAGAGAAACGACAGTCCATCATTACTTTGAGACATCCGGAACATTTCAAGAACTTTGAAAGTTTCTTCAAGTGCATTTGCAAAAACCATCAAGCACTATGATGAACCTGGCTCTCATGAGGACTGCCACATGAAAGGAAGACCCAGAGTCAACTCTGCTGCAGAGGATAAGATCATTAGAGTTACCAGCCTCAGAAATTACATCCCAAATAAATCCTTCACAGAGTTCAAGTAACAGACACATTTCAACATCAACTGTTCAGAGGAGACTGCTTGAACCCGTCCTTCATGGTCAAATTGCTGCAAAGGAACCACTACTAAAGGACACCAATAATAAGAAGTGACTTGTTGGGGCCAAGAAACATAAGCAATGGACATTTGACCGGTGGAAATCTCTCCTTTGGTCTGATTAATATTTGGTTGCAACCGTCGTGTCTTTGTGAGATGCAGAGTAAGTGAATGGATGAACTCTGCATGTGTGGATCCCAACATGAAGCATGGAGGAGGAGGTGGTGTGGGGGTGCTTTGCTGGTGACACTGTCTGTGATTTATTTAGAATTCAAAGCACACTTAACCAGCAAGGCTACCACCTATAGCCATATTGTACTCGAGTCAAGGACTTGTGACTCGACTTGGACTCAACCATTGGTGACTCGTATTCGCCTTCTCATGACCAATGTTCCTTTTTTTTAATCAATTAGCAAATTTCAGGTCTGCTGAAACTTGAACATAGTGAAAATTCTGTGGAACTTCCAGCGAGCATTTACTGTAAAATAAAATGCATCATTATTCCCATACCATTATTACAGAGAATCAGACAAATGTATGCAGTGGTGGAAAAAGTACCCAATTGTCATACTTGAGTAAAATTAAAGATACCTTAATAGAAAATGACTCAATTAAAAGTCAAATCACCCAGTAAAATTCTACTTGAGTAAAAGTTTTTAATTTAAAAAAATATATATACTTAAGTATCAAAAGTAAAAGTAAAAGCATAAATCAAATCAAATTCATTATATTAAGAAAACCAGACACTACCATTTTATTTTTTCATTTTTTATTTATGGATTGCCAGGGGAACGCTCCAACATTCAGTCATCATTTACAAAGGAAGCATGTGTGTTTAGTGAGTCCGCCAGATCAGAGGCAGTAAAGCTGACCAGGGATGTTTGGTTGATAAGTGCGTCAATTGGACTATTGTCCTAAGCACTCAAAATGTAACACGTTCCTTTGTGTGTCAAGGAAAATGTATGGAGTAAAAAGTACAATATTTTCTTAAGGAATGTAGTGAAGGAAAAGTAAAAGTTGTCAAAAATATAAATAGTAAAGTAAAGTAGCGGCACATTTTAAAATGCATTCATTAGTCCCTTTGCCCGTTGCGGTGCAAGTGTCAACTCGTCAGACGTCATGAAACGTAATCAGAAGTGTCCACTTAAATTGAGGGCTGAGGGGAGAGGGTTTGTCATTTAAGTGTTTGGAGTGCAGCCTAGAAATGCACACGTTTGGTGCTCTTGTAGGAAGCAATCACTCCCCTATTGCTGACTACAAATTATCTATAACTGGGCTAATATCTCACTAACTAGCAAAGGATATGAACAAATGTACACACGTCGCTACATGTCGCTCTCGCTTTGATCTCAAAACAAGCACATCCACTCTTGACCGCTCGTATTGTAAAAAAAATTATAAAACATTTGCAAGTAGGCCTACTGCAGCTCAGATTGGTTATGGCACACCGGTCTGTGTAGAGTACGGGCCTATTGTCAATTAAATCGTGTCCTACCCTGATGCGTTCTGCCTACAACAAAATATCTTTCATAGTTAATTTTGTTTCGGTATGTTGCACTGAAAGTGGCTAATATTACGTTGCTTCGATCACAATTCCCACAGTAAAGGGAAACGTTGATAGTGTTCCCAGTTCCCAGGGAAAACTCAATCTTGTGCTTCTCTGCTCATGCTTATATTTCATCTGCGGTAGTCCCGGGGAGCTGCGCGCAGTTTAGATGGAACATTGCTCGTGATGTGTATTTTCATTTGGACTGGATAGGCTACTATGATAAACAGAATATTATCAGCACTGGTTGCGCAGAGCAGCAAGGATTCTAGGCAGACAGGCAGGCTCTGCTCAGGTGTTGTGCCGAAAATCTCCCTCCTGCCCCCCTTCTAATTTCCTTAATTTTGTGGCTAGAGTCAAATACTTCTGTTGTACACATCAGGTTAGGCAACCGAAATGAATAACGAATGTATGTGTGTTATATTAAACATAGAGGTTGGAGTAAAATGTGGGCAAGCAATAAACATTTCAGGACAGCTATGGCTGAATTATTATCCTTACACTTTCAAAAATATTAGTCAAAGAAGACATGGGAGAGATTACGCATTTTGAGAGATTTATTTATAGAGTAATACAAATCAGTAGCGGATTTAGGTACGGGCGACATGGGCAGCCGCCCAGGCCGGCATCTTGCCGGGGGTGGCACGAGGCGCCCCCTGGTGCGGGCGGGCGCGGGTGCTGAAGGGAGGGGGGGGGGGGGTTCGCCCAGGGTGCCATACAAGCTAGAAACGCCACATACCCAAACCAAAAAAAACTTTCTGCTACTAAGATCAGTGAAATGTAGGCTAAACTGACAATGGAGTGAAGAGCAGAAATCTCAAGTGGCAAGCAAGTCGCAGCAATGAAGAACTCGAAGGGGGGGCTCAACACCAGCAAGCTGGCAGTAAGAGTGAAATAGCTGCAGTAACAATATGTCTACAGAACCCCGAATCATTAGTTTTGCTTTAAAATGTTTTTCAGCAGGGTGCCACGAGTGCGGCACAATGTCAAATATGTAATAGAAAAATAGAATAAAAGACCGGAACCACATCGAACTTCAAAACTCAGATCCAGTGATTCAGACTCGTGACTCGAACATTGATGACTTGACATGAACTTAGCCATAGGGACTCATGACTCAACTCTGACTCGAGCACAGGGGACTTGGGACTAGACTCGGACTCATGGTTTAGTGACTCGACTACAACACTGCCCAGAGCTATTATATTAAATAGATCTCAAACTCATTCTCAAACTGGAGGTGTTTCCAGATTACTACTAGGCAGGCAATGACAAGGATGGGGCACGTAAGCGGCAAGTGGGGGAAAATTGTCCACTCCATAAGTGGAGTGGCCTGGGCACGTGGCTCCATATTAGCAGTGAGCCTGCATCCTCTCTTACCCTGACCTGTCTTGCCCTCCCATAGGAAAGCGATTAGCACTTTAATTAGGGAAATATCTGGGCATGTAAGAAGCTCTTAAAAACTCAGTGGAACTCTTTTGTCTCCCTCCATCTTCAGGAAGTATGGCACTGTAATTACAATTAATAGGAACACTTAGAGGACAAATCATGCCTGTAAATATCAGGGAAAGCATGCAGCAACGATGCCCAACTCTCCCACTAATGACACAAATGGAATGCAGGGGGAACTTAGAATTCAGGGGAAAGTAATTTGTCAGTTGAGATTTTCCAGAATTTTCTGCTGCCAGAAAGCTTGTTACTTTAGTATTTGTCATAGTAAGGACTTCCTTACGGAAAGGGAAATGGCGATACCTTTTAGTTGTACAACTGAATGCATTCAACTGAAAATTGTCTTCCGCATTTAACCCAACCCCTCTGAATTAGAGAAGTGCGGAGGGCTGCCTTAATCGACATCCACGTCTTCAGCACCCGGGGAACAGTGGGTTAACTGCCTTGCCCAGTGGCAGATCTTTTTTTTTTTATATGGCCAGCTCAGGGATTCGGTCCAGCAACCTTTCGGTAACTGGCCCAATGCTCCTACTCTCCAGGCGACCGGCCGCCCCTATTGATGTCATTAACATGGTCAGATTGGATGGTATATTTTTGCTTATTTCCTGTATCAACTGATGGGTACACAACACAATTAGATAGGTCTATGAATATAGAATATAGTGCTACTTGATTTTTACCATTTCTGAACAGCTTTCTCATTAACACACCAGACACATACAGTACTTGGCTTTGTGTGATAGCCTTGTGTGAATTTAATCTGATACAGTGCCTTCGGAAAGTATTCAATACCCATTTTAATTGTTCCACATTTTGTTGTCTTACAGCCTGAATTCACAATTGCTTAAATATATTTATCTCTCATTCATCTACACACAATACCCCGTAATGACAAAGTGAAAACATGACTTTAGAAATGTTTGCACATTTATTGTAAATTAAATACAGACATCTAATTTGTATACAGTAGCAGTCAAAAGTTTGGACTCACCTATAGTGGTTCCTCCTTTAAAAGTTGCGAGCTTGTTTCATGCCCAGGCTCTGTCAGGTTCGCGCCCAGGCTCTGTCGCAGCCGGCCGCGGCCCGGGAGGTCCGTGGGGCGACGCACAATTGGCCTAGCGTCGTCCGCGTTAGGGAAGGTTTGGCCGGTAGGGATATTCTTGTCTCATCGCGCACTAGCGACTCCTGTGGCGGGCCGGGCGCAGTGTACGCTAACCAGGTCGCCAGGTGCACAGTGTTTCCTCCGACACATTGGTGCGGCTGGCTTCCGGGTTGGATGCACGCTGTGTTAAGAAGCAGTGCGGCTTGGTTTGGTTGTGTTTCGGAGGACGCATGGCTTTTGACCTTCGTCTCTCCCGAGCCCGTACGGGAGTTGTAGCGATGAGACAAAATAGTAACTACTGACAATTGAATGCCACGAAATTGGGGAGAAAAGGGGGTAAAACATTTTTTTATATATTTTTTAAAAGTTGCAAGCCTACACTGCAGGACTTAGAGGTACCCAGCATCACGGTTTCATTGCTCCAGACCACCACAAGGGGGAGATAGAGCACTCATTATGCATTTGGGTCCCACGGTTTTTATATGACCAATCATATCAAGTGGTTCCAATGACGAATTTGATGCGGGCCACACGTCCCTGGTGACTTCAGCAAAGATGGCTGACAAAACATCACGGGGAAGCAAATGTATGTCGTTATAACGTCATGACGAGTCAAGCAGAAAACATACAATTGAGAGGAATATGTTAGTTAATGTAGAGACCAACATGCATTTTTTTTGTCATAAAGTTAATTTACGAAAATTGCTATTTAGCTTGTTTTTTTAATCATCCATATCCAATACCAGGTGTATCAAACTAATTCATTATAGCAAGCAGGGAGCAGGTTTCGAACCAACATTCTAGCCTGAAGTCCAGCACGCTATCGACTGTGCCCAAATGTATTAATTGGGGTTGGGGCCAATTGTGGCTAAAACACATATCAATTGGAATCTTTAACGTGGAAAGGGGAAAAACTATTATTATTAGTTTTCATAAGCATAGCAGGGTGGGCTATTAGCTGAACAATAGACTATTCAACCTTTACAAAATAATTGTCCTCCCCATTTTGAGCTAGGTGTGAACCCCCCCAGCAGTGGCGATGCGCACAGGTTTCTCCTTCGCCTCCAACCCCTTTCGATGCGTGGAACGAATGTGGGTGTGGTCTATATAAGGGTGCTAATTTAAAAAACTCACAAAAGCTCTGACGAAGGCCGTGAGGCCGATACGTAAAGCTTATTAAAGATTATACGTGATACGATCAAGAGAAGTGTGCGGGTTCCTTCTTTTTCCTCATCTTATCCGGCTGTTGCCATGCACCTGCAAAAAAGATGGCTCAGATGTGCGAGTGCCTTTTGAATATCCACAGTAAAACGAGTCCTATATCGACATAACCTCAAAAGCCACACAGCAAGGAAGAAGCCATTGCTCCAAGCCACCATAAAAAATCCAGACTACGGTTTGTAACTGCACATTTGGACAACGTTCTTACATTTTGGAGAAATTTCCTCTGGTCTGATGAAACAAAAATAGAACTGTTTTACCATAATGACCATCATTATGTTTGGAGAAAAAAGGGGGAGGGTTGCGAGCTGAAAAACACCATCCCAACCGTGAAGCACAGGGATGGCAGCATCATGTTGTGGGGGTGCTTGCTGCATGAGGGACTGGTGTGCTTCACAAAATGGCTGGCATCATGAGGCAGGAATATTATGTGGATATATTGAAGCAACATCTCAAGACATCAGTCAGGAGGTTAAAGCTTGGTCGCAAATGGGTCTTCCAAATGGACAATGACCCCAGCATACTATAAAGTTGTGGAAAAATGGCTTAAGGACAACAAAGTCAAGGTATTGGAGTGGCCATCACAAAGCCCTAACCTCAATCCTGTGGACATTTGTGGGCAGAACTGAAAAAGCGTGTGCGAGCAAGGAGGCCTACAAACCTGACTCTGTTACACCAGCTCTGTCAGGAGGAATGGGCCAAAATTCACCCAACTTATTGTGGGAAGCTTGTGGAAGGCTACCCAAAACGTTTGACCTAAGTTAAACAATTTAAAGGCAATGCTACCAAATACTAATTGAGTGTATGTACTACTATTATTCTGACATTTCACATTCTTAAAATAAAGTGGTGATCCTAACTGACATAAACAGGGAATTTTTACTAGGATAACGTGTCAGGAATTGTGAAAAACTGAGTAAATGTATTTGGCTAAGGTGTATGTAAATTTCCGACTTCAACTGTACATTTATATATAACATTTCTTACCAAGCCGTGATGCCCGCAGATTACAGATTGCCTTTGCCGATCGCTCATCATCTTCATTCATCAGTTCGTCAATGGCTTGAATAGTCTTTGACTCACGCTTTGAAAAGGGAGAGGAACGAGATGGCGTCAGTCCATGCCAGGCACACCTGTGAGCTCTGGAACTCCACCTCCAACAGGCAGAGTCAACATATGTGGCGGGTTCGTCAGGTTTTCGGTTCCCCCTGACATTTCCGTTCCTCTGCTGACAACAGAACTTGACCAACTGCTCACCATGCACAGCAAGGTCCGCCCGGACCATGATGTTCTGCTATTCCAAGGATGTGTAACCGAAGAGAGATACCACGAGTGGGCACAGAATACATAGCCTTCCCGCTGTGACCATCTATTTCAGCACCGTTTCGCGCTTCTCTGAGACAAGTGTGGAGAAGTGAAAATGTTCAAATATTCCATGATATTCTTAAGATATATGTGTTGACTGAATATAAGCAAGTCATGTCTGCTAAATAATCAAGTTAGGTTTCTCCAGAAATAAATAATTCTAAATTATTAACTGGCTTTATTTACAAATTTGTTCAAGAATTGCCTTTTTCTCGACACACTAGGTTAAATGTTGGTAGATAAGATGAGAGCACCGTGCTTCTACACCTGCATTGCTTGCTGTTTGGGATTTTAGGCTGGGTTTCTGTACAGCACTTTGAGATATCAGCTGATGTACGAAGGGCTATATAAATACATTTGATTTGATTTGATTTGAAATGGAAACGAAATCTCCAAACTATCATTACTTTTTAAACAAAGCGATTATTATTAATTAATTTAGAATGATATAAAAGCCCCTTAGATATTCTCACAGATCCTAACGAAAAATGCCCCTTAGATATTAATAGAGAGTCCTCCAATCCTCTAAATGTGATTATTGGCGGAGAGTGACATCATTGAAAAAATATTTTTTAGATATACTGTTAAAAATGATATACTGTTAATTATTCTAATATTTGTACATTGTAGAATAATAGTGAAGACCTCACAATTGTAGCAGGTGAAAACCATCATGCAAATGTTTTCTATTAGCAGGACAATAGACTTTTTATAGCCCGGCTACAGTTGTGAAAATCCCTCAACTTACAATGTATTCAATACTTAAGTACTCTAAAGTGTTACATTTCTAACTCAAAACAGCAGTACAGTATTTCATCTTCATGCTTTCATTAATAAAATAAAATAATGAGAAAAAAGGACATTCAATTACGGATGTAATTATTTACTTAATCTCCATTTGGGTATTGGTTAGACAAGACTTAGAAAATTAGGGTGCAGTAATGTTATGCTTTTCGTGTAACCTTTATCTGAAGTCAGTTATGAACAAATTCTTATTTACAAGGACAGCCTACTCCTTCCTCGTAAATAGACCAGTACTGTACTGCCGACTGCCATTTTCTGTTCCAGCAAGTACCAGTCAAAATTTTGGACACACCTACTCATTCCAAGATTTTTCTATATTTTTACTATTTTCCACATTGTAGAATAATAGTGAAGACATCACACATTCCTATTTACAAGGACAGCCTACTCCTTCCTCCCCAACAGGGATTTGAAAACCGGTCTCCCACATGCCCTGCATTCTGTAGTACAGACATGGCCTGCTCTCCCTTATGTAAAGAATTAGGCACTTTCCCATGTTTACTACAGTATATATTGTAGATTGCACAGTAGTCTAATAAACAAATAAACACATTTTGTTAATAAAATAATGATAAAAAATACTCTTTCAAAATGCAGATGTTGATTTAGTTATGGATCCATAACGAATTACTATGGGAATAAATATCAGTGATTTACAGAAATATTGGAACAAAGTTGTCTCATGAAGGCAAACAATTTATAATCCTCCAATCCTGTAGCCTACTCCCAACGGTCATGTTGTACATCGCCATATTTTCCATTCCGTCCTAACTTAACCCCTGAGGGTTTCGTTTTTCTCTGAATAGAAACACCATAATATTAATACAATTAATTAAGCAAAATTTCTTAAAATCAATCCCATATACTATGTTAATTACAAAACAGGTTTTAAATTCTCGGGTAATGCCAGTACAGGATGACTGGTACATGCTTCGCAAAGATGCCCTCTGGTGGTCAAACTAGCAATAACTTGCAGTAACAGAAAAAAACGGCTGAGAATTAAATAACATGCCACAGAATGCTGCAGCAGCACGCAAGGTGTCCCGCAGTATGACACAACTTTTAAAGGAGGAACCACTTTAAGAGTGTGCAAAGCTGTCATCAATGCAAAGGGTGGCTTCTTTGAAGAATCTCAAATATAAAATATATTTGGATTTGTTTAACACTTCGTTGGTTAGTACATGATTCCATATGTGTTATTTCATAGTTTTGATGTCTTCACTATTATTCTACAATGTAGAACACAGTAAAATAAAATAAAAACCTTGAACTAGTAGGTGTGTCCAAAAAAATTAAACTCTTTGGACAGAATGCAAAGAGCCCAGCCAAAGGGCCCAGCCAAAGCCCAGACTTGAAGATTGCTGTTCACTGCAGCTCCCCATCTAACTTAACAGTGCTTGAGAAAATATGCAAAGAAGAATGGGAGAAAATCCCCAAATCCAGGTGTGCAAAGCTGATACAGACATTCCCAAGACGACTCAAAGCTCTAATCGCCGCCAATAGGGTGTGAATACTTATGTAAATTATATATTTTTTGTATTTATTTTTCAATACATTTGCAAACTTTTCTAAATACATGTTTTCACTTTGTCATTATGGGGTTTTGAATTCAGGCTGTAACACAACAATAAGTCAAAAGGTATGAATACTTTCTGAAGGAAATATATACCCTTGGCAATTGAAAGGTTATTTTCAATTTTATCTTCAGAAATTGCAGGTATTCAACTAAGGTTTATATTGTACAGTCTGCTCTTCCTTATCAGAGTCTAATTGTTGCCGGCCATCTGTCTGCTGTCGTGTGTGTGCTGTCTAGCGAGCTGATCTGGCACAGGTAGCTAAATCACACTGTTGGCTTAAATTAAAGAGAGTGGATAAGCATATGGACCAATGAATGAGATTGGCTGCACAGCACCCTTATAGGGGTGGAACAGAGGCATATGAGAGGCATGTATTCTACCAGCATCCATAATGATACAGCTTGGGCTGAATTGCCCTGCTGTTACAATTGTGCCTCTCCCCAAAGAAATGTGTGCATGGGTGCTGTGTGATGTTCAATTACATCTAGCTAGGGAGTTTAAATGGAAGCTAAACTGCAGAAAATTCACAGATATTGGCAAGCTGATTGAGTCTAGACCTAGAGCATATATTTGTGTCTCTCTAAGAGCGGACAGAGTTTCCTCAGTGGTTCTGAAACCAGTGACAGCCTCTAATCAACTGAATAAACAGGACCCTCTTGAAATTATGGAAAACCCTTGATCAGTGCAAACGCTTTACTCTGCGATGATGAGGATTCACGTCTGCAATTAAGACAGGCAGATGGCATGAGAGGAGGGTTTGACTTGGCCCAAGTCTCTAATCACACGGAAGCACATTCTGTTGAAAGGCAGCGGCGTCTCTTCACAGAGTCTCCAAGGACCAAAGGGCTCTCTGCTTCCGCTGCCAAGAAGGCTATCAGACACATATGCTTTATCTGTCGAGCTCATTACAAGCCCGATTTAGAGTGAGGGACGCATCACGTCAAATATGGTGGACAACAGCTGGCATGCAAAGATGTAAGAGGAGACATTGTTTTGGTTTCATGGGCTGCGTGTGGACATACAGTGAGTCCATGCTGTTTGCCTCCTTACTACACATAAGCTGCATATTGTATGACATGGTTTCCAAAAACAGAGGTCAAATGTATTGTGCACTGGCAACAGAGACCTGGTATTTCTACACCGATGCTAAAAACAGCATGACCATGTCAAACGCAGCAAGACGTCATTTATAAAACACCGAAATAGTACTTGGCATTACAGTACTATTACGCACTGATTACAGCATGCACAGGTTGTTGTGGCTTTTTGCAATGTCATCTCCATAAAGCTACTGACTTGACGACGGTACAGTAGAAGATCCCAGTGTCATGCTTTACTTTCAGCTCTCTATTGTTTTAAACCCGCTCAGCCTGCAATGATTCATTTCGACTTCCTTACTGTGACCCTTCAGAGTGATTTCCATCTATTTAAATTCCCCGGCTCTTATTGTGTTTGGCACTTTAATTATGCAGATATCTTTGCCTGGCAGTGGGGGATGTACATAATCCCAACAGCTGCTCTGAGAAGCCCAAAGTGGTCTTTGTTACTTGCACTGCGGATAAATATGAACTTCACAGGCATGTTGCTTCTTGAGCTCTACATCATCCTGACAGATATCCAGGCAAACTGGGATGACACCTGTCATCTCGCAGGAGGATGAATGGATTTACCTCAGAAACAGTGTGAAATCTTTCTCAATTCGACTGGTCTTTTCTCAGAGGGGAAAACACACATTACATGTGACACAATATTTTGCTGAGAAGCACACCAGGGTCTTGTCTGAGGCCCATAGTAACACTTTGTGTTGTGCTCTCTCTCTTTGCAGAAGAGTGGAGAAGCTGACGGAGTTGCCGATCCATGTAAGTATCCTGTAATCAACCAAACTGCACCACTTAAATACAGTATGTTTATCGATGGCATAAACCTTTTACGTTGGTGCAGGTTATGTGAAAAGCATTGATAGTACATTCTATAGAAGCCCTCTTTGGTGAAAGCACTCAAGGTTTTACATAGTGTCAAACCTACTTCTACACCACTGACACATCTCTTGTGTTAAAGATGATCATTTAAAATCACATTTGGGCGATTCCACACCAGCGTGGCCCAGAAATATTTTTGGTATCGCAGATTGTTCTGGCAATTTACATAACTTTATTGGGAGGAAGAATGTTTAACATGCTTTTTACATTTGCATCACCATTTCTGGGTGGGGGGAATCCTAATGAAAGTGGCCGTTCAGGTGCTTTTTGGACCTATACAGTACATGCCTCCTGTAAGACCCTATGATCTGTGAACCGTACATGGTACAGACAACATCTGTCATTGTAGTCCTTATGGTGTGCTCTAAAATATATAGTGTGTCTATACTCTGAAGAAAGAAAATTCACATGAATGTATTCCAACATTAAGAATATAATTATTCCTTTCTCAAAAGTACCTTTTGTGATTAGATTTTTTGTTGTTGATATACTCTTCAAACATAACATTTTCAGAGTAGGCTCTCTGCTACTTTTAAAGAAATTATACATTTACACATAGAAATAGACATTATAGGTCATTAACCAATCACAGCCCTCCTGTAGGATTGCACATTCAGTAAATCACCAGCAGAGGGAGGTCCCTTTGAAATTCTTTTCCCATTCACCTGTGTTGATGGTGCTGATAAAATGTATCATATAACTTTAAAAGTAGCAGAGAGCCCACTCTGGAAATGTGATGTATATTGTTTAAAACAATATGTCAAAAAAGGGTACTTTTATATATTAATCATTTTAATGTTGAATAAATTCATGTGTAAAATTGTATTTCAGAACCTGGCGATACTCCGTATTTTCGAGCACACTATTAGGAGTATAACGACACAAAGTTGTTACCTGTATATAGTCTGGATCACTGGGTCTGACATGGGGGAATGCATAGGTCAACAACAACAAAAAGGCCTAAATGGGCCGCTTTCATCATGATTTATACGGTATCCTGCTATAATCACATCGTTGCTGAGATGTGGTCGGTACTGCAGGGCTCTACGTCGGCGGTGGTGTTCTATTGCTGACTGGGAGATTCCAAGCTGTGGAATAAGGAAGATGCAATGCTAGGTCTCCGTATTGTCATGCTCTCAATACATGAAACAAAAATATAAACGCAACATGTCAAGTGTTGGTCCCATGTTTCATGAGCTGAAATAAAAGATCACAGACATTTTCCGTACGCCCCAAAAGCTTATTTGTCTCAAATGTTGTGCACACATTTGTTTACGTCTCTGTTAGTGAGCGTTTCTCCTTTGCCAAGATAATCCATTCACCTGAAAGGTGTGGCATATCAAGAAGCTGATTAAACAGCGTCGTCATTACATAGGTGCACCTTGTGCCGTGGACAATAAAAGGCCACTCTAAAATGTGCAGTTTTGTCACACAACACAATGCCACAGATGTCTCAAGTTTTGAGGGAGCGCGCAATTGGCATGATGACTGCAGGAATGTCCACCAGAGCTGTCGCCAGAGAATTTAATGTTAAGCCACCTCCAATGTCATTTTAGAGAATTTGGCAGTACGTCCAACAGGCCTCACAACCACAGACCACGTGTGTGGCGTTGTGTGGGCGAGCAGTTTGCTGATGTCAGCGTTGTGAACAGAGTGCCCCATGGTGGTGGTGGGGTTATGGTATGGGCAGCATAAGCTACGGACAACGAACACAATTGCATTTTATCTATGGCAATTTGAATGCACAGAGATACCGTGACAAGATTCTGAGGCCCATTGTAGTGCTATTCATCCGCTCCCATCAACTCATGTTTCAGCATGATAATGCATAACCATGCACGCCCAGTGGTGGAAAAAAATACCCAATTGTCATACTTGAGTAAAAGTAAAGATACTTACATAGAAAATGACTCAAGTAAAAGGGAAAGACCCAGTAAAATACTACTTGAGTAAAAGTCTAAAATATACAAAGTAAAAGTATAAATCATTTCAAATTCCTTATATTAAGCAAACCAGATGGCCAGATTTTCTTTTTTTAGTGTACGGATAGCCAGGGGCATGCTCCAACACTCAGACATAATTTACAAACGAAGCATTTGTGTTTTGTGAGTCCGCCAGATAAGAGGCAGTAGGGATGAGCAGGGATGTTCTCTTGATTAGTGTTCGAATTTAACCACTTTCCTGTCTGCTAAGCATTGAAAATATAACACCGTACCCAAACCGGCCGGGCGCGTGCATCATCGTGTGCAAATTGATTTTGTCCCCCCACACCAAACGCGATCATGACATGCAGGTTGAAATATCAAAACAAACTCTGAACCAATTATATTAATTTGGAGACAGGTCGAAAAGCTTTATACATTTATGTCAATTTAGCTAGCTAGCTTGCAGTTGCTGGCTAATTTGTCCTATTTAGCTAGCTTGCTGTTTCTAGCTAATATGTCCTGCGATACAAACGTTGAGTTGTTTAAAAAAAAACTTGAAATGCACAAGGTCCTCTACTCCGACAGTTAATCCACACATACAACAGTCAACCGAATCGTTTCTAGTCATCTCTCCTCCTTCCAGGCGTTTTCTTCTTTGGACTTTATATGGCGATTGGCATCTAACTTTCATAGTTACCACAACGACCAACCGAACTCAGTTCATCTTTCAATCACCCACGTGGGTATAACCAATGAGGAGATGGCATGTGGGTATCTGCTTCTATAAACCAATGAGGAGATGGGAGAGGCAGGACTTGCACCGCGTTCAGCATCATAAATAGAACTGACTTCTATTTTAGAGCTTGGCAATGCAGACGCTCGTTGGCACGCACGAGCAGTGTGAATGCAATAATTGAATAACATGTATGTTTAAATTTATTTTGCGATGAGAGCAGTGTGGTCAGCATGCAAGGAGTACTTTTGGGTGTCAGGGAAAATGTATGGAGTAAAAAGTTATAAATATAAATGGTAAAGTACAGATACCCGAAAAAACAACTTAAGTAGTACTTTAAAGTATTTTTACTTAAGTACTTTACACCACTGTCCACGCCCCTACTTATTAATTTATTTGAATTGACTGGTTTCCTTGTATGAACTGTAAAACCTTTGAAATTGTTACATGTTGTTTTTATTTTTGTTCAGTATAGTTTCAAGATCACAGCCAATCTTAGTGTGCATTGGAATGTTATATTCAAATGTCCATTGGAGTGTAATATTCAAAGTGTGTTTTCCTGTACAGTATTTGTTGTCGATGTGTAGTTTTTTTGCCCTCACAGCAACCCTTTTGTGTATTATAGCACATAGGCTGTGTTTCTGACCTTAGAGAGAGTAGAACAAATGGCAAATGGCTTAAGTTAAGGAAACAACACCTCCCGGGTGACAACATTCTTCATTGCCATTTAAGGACAGACCAACAGTGTTAGAATGTGTTGGAATTATTCACATGGTGTGGTGATCCATCCGTCTCCTGGGACTAATTATTCACTATCTATTTGTATGCTAAACTTCCCCGCCTTCAAAAAAGCATGTCTTGTCCTTTATTCCTTGTAAGGGAATAACTGCAGATCTCTCTCCCTCACCCTTTGGCTAACTGCTGCCTTGGTCTCTCCTCTCATTCTCTCTCTCTCTCTCTCTCTCTCTCTCTCTCTCTCTCTCTCTCTCTCTCTCTCTCTCTCTCTCTCTCTCTCTCTCTCTCTCTCTCTCTGCATGGCAAGGTTTTTAGTGTCGTGTCTGTGCTACTCACTTGGAGATGACGACATTAATCAAATTGCCCCGGGTTTTGCTTGAGAGACGAAAACATTACCTGGGAAAATTGTGGTGGTGCAAACATGGCGTGGTGGTCTTCTGTCGGCTCAGACAGGAGTCATAAATAAATGACATTTCACTGGCTAGCAGCACACAACAAGCAACGGAAAAGGTCAGGCTGTACAGAGAACAGAAGCAGAATGAAATGTAACGTGATCCCCAGACGTTTTATCTCTATTGTTTAGGTCATATGCTAAATTTATATTGTCCATTTAGCTTATGAATAGGTGGTGATTCATTTGGCCTTGAGTGCTTAATTTATGAACCTTTTACTGAGGATTAATCAGGGTTCGTTACCATCACAAATTAAACAATGGGAAGAGGCAAACCAAGTTAAGCAGCCCTGTGGTTCATTTAGACGGTAATTGGGTGGGAATTAGATAGGGCAAGGGAAACAGAGGGACTCTCTAACAAGCTGGAAATGACTGGAAAGGTAGAGGCAGGAGGAGAGGAGAGTAGAGGGGAGGAGGCTATCCTCACAGATACCAAAGTGTGAGTGTTTTGTCATTAAACCACCGAGCCAGATAACCCATCTCTGTTTCAATTCCACAGATATTCTCCTTCGAGGTCTTAACACATTAAACTAATTCAAATTCAAAAGGAATGTGAAGTGTTATTGCTCCAAAACAGTCCTGCTGTTACAGCCCTCTTTTTACTCATGTATAGGAGTTCTCAGTGAACATTGGAAATAGGCTACATTGCCTGCAAATAACACACGTTCTCTGTGTGGCCTTCAATTAAACTCTGCAAGATTTGGGAGCGATCCAGATAGACAGACTTTCAGGTTCTACCTCAGAGAGTCATCTCTAATGATTAAAACTGCCGCTGTGGATCATTTCACTACTGACGGTTATGTCACTATCAGATAGTCGCGTCATAAATCTCAAGAAATATGATTTCATTATGTTGAAGAACAATAAAGATTACTCAGCATAGAGTTCATAAAATACCACACAGAAATCACTCCATCAGAAACGTAATCAAAATAGTTAAATATAATAGCCTTTTGTGAAATGCCTCCACCTTATAGATTTGGTAAATACACTTAGAAGCCCTCTGAATGAATTCTGAGCTGTGATTTTCCTCAGAAATGTTCTGATTTCCAAGTCCATTCTGATCAAGCCCAGGAATTACAAGCTTTCGCCCAGCATCCCTATACTCAAATTGAGTAGGTACAGTAACACTACTTTGATTCGACTTAAAGTATGAAAGTTAAAGACAAAGGGAGTTGTACCAAAAGCGTAAGCTCTGTACTTAGCAATGCCCTGAGATCCAGTTGAAGGGCTTATGGAGGGCACATCATACTCTCTGGGGATTTGGAGAGCCTTACATTGGCAGTGAAACTCTGAATAGCCCTTTCCTCTGACTGGGGAGAACTGGAAGGAACGCTGCAGTGCCTGTTTGGGCTGGAGATATTAACACAGAACACGCTAAGATCGCAGAAAGGAACGTAGGGGAAAAATGACATAAAGATGGCTGTTATTTTAAGGGGGCTAAAAACAACCTTGCAACTTGGCTTTGATCTCTAAGCAGCTTGTGAATTACAATTCTGTTCTGCTTTACAAGGCTAAAGAGACCTAACGCTGCCATTATTTGCATACTTAACATAAGGATAAGACGACAATATCTCATTCAACAGGTTAGGTTTGTAAGTACAAGTCATCATCGCGTGATATATTTTGAAATCATAACACCATCATTATGTATGTCAGTGGCGGTTGGTGCCATTTAAGATGATGGAGGATTATTATGATTTTTTTTTTATGAACATGGCCTTATTTTTATTGCAGCATATTAGATGAGTGTCATTCATATTCCATTCACCCAGCTCTGTTTAACATCGTAACAACATGATACTCTAATTTTCTCTGTACCCATCATGAAGTTGCTACAACCTACCCTATGAAGGAAAGTGTACAGTGTAGGTGCACCCGAGAGAATTTTGAGTAATCAAGGTGGCCGACAGTGACATATTCGATACCGCCTTGCACACTCCTGCCTGCATCTAGCTGTTCTAGGGTGTAATCATTAGTCCAACAGTTGCAAACAGTAGTTTCTATTGGACAAATTCAGGTGTGTTTATCCCCGTTTTGTTCCATTTGCTTCAGTTTAAAAAGCGTTTTCCAACAGAATTGGTGCAATGAATACACCCCTTTCACTTTCCTTCTCGCATCTATCTACGCTCTCTCCTTCTCTCACCTTTTCCCTTTGCTTGTGGACTTCAGTGCAAAAAACATCAACTGTCTTCGACCAGGAGAAGAAACCTTTCCAAGCCCAACCGTCATATCATAACCGCTAACCGCTACACATAGCCTACATCGTTGTCATGTCATAGTCATCATAGCTACTAGAACTAATGCATTAATAAACCCGCTACAATCATGCAGTATAGTCTACAGTCAACAGTAAGCAGTTACACCGGTAGGCAATACATTAATCAAACCAAAAGCTTACCTTGACTTGGAAGAGTTAGTGTTGGATAGCCACAGTCAGCTAGCTAACATAGCATCCCTTTTTGTTTGAGGCAGGTGTTTGAGTAGGCAAACTAGCTAAGTGCATTCAATGCTAGCTAAATAAAAAAATATATACTACAAATTATAGCTAGCTCTCTATCTCTTTCACTCCCTCTCTTTTGTTTCTCAGAACCATGAACCTCCCAAGTTTTGTTTTGTGTTGAAGTCAATGTACCACAGGATGACAGGAGCTAGTTGTCCTCCGGCTACACCATGGTGCTGCCGAAGCTACTGTAGACCTACTGTATTTATTATCATATGTATCTACAAAGGATCATTTTTAATGTTTCAACTATTCTTTTTTAAATGAAATTCACTGAGGAGGATGGTCCTCCCCTTCCTTCTCTGAGGAGCCTCCACTGCTGTATATGTGATCTGTGATCATATGAAGTAGGTAATTGAATTAATGTGGAAGTGAATATAAACACAATAGCCTGTGTGACTTGAGCCATCTGTGAGGTGTTCACAGATGAGACAGGTTGTGATTAGATTTGCATTGACTCACACTGCCTTGTCTCCGGAGGGACAGCAACACAGTGTTTTCAGCCTGAGCAGTTAGGTGGCATTACCCCGAAGGTACACTTTTTACCTTTATCTTGAACTGTATTGCCTGGCATCAACACACACCCTGCTTTATGAGGTGGGAAAATAAATGATTGCCTTGAATTCCTACAGTGTGTGCTCTTATCTTCCCTGCTTCTCTGCCTGACGGAGTTCTGAGACTAAGTTATTGAGATGGGGATCTCATCCGGGCAGCAAGGTCCTTAGAAGCACTTTGTCACTCTGCAAAGGACAAAGCATATTTGCATACCTCAGGGGAAGTGGAAATATTAATAAGATACTGTCAAGTCGGGTTATGTGACTCAGTAAACACATTCTCTGCACAATGCTTGCATATGCATTTGGTGTCAGAGACACAGTGCTATTGAAACAGTCGGAGGGAGTTTTTTCTTTGTCAGATATGTGTTCATTCACGTTTTGACTGAGACTGATGCTGCTGGTGTTTCCTATGAAAATATATCTCAAATGGCCTTTCTGGGAAAGTTTCATAGTTCAGCTAGAGCGTAAATTCCATATGTGACCAAACCTTCTACAACCACCAGCTGTAGACTGCAGGTCGAGTCAGAGAAGACAGGCGTATAAACGGTGTTGACGAAGACGTTGTCTATGTTACACTTTGAAGAGTGTTCAGGATTTTTCTTTTCTTTTAAGTCATTGCACTTTGCAAAGACAAAGAGAGTGACTTTGCCAAGCACTCCCACTCAGAGATATCCACACAGAGTGCATTCTTTTGTTCACAGGGGGACAGACAGACGTGCCTCAGGCTGATGGCTTAAGGCCTAGTGATTGAAAATCACAACCTCAAAACCACTGAATTGTGCTTATGTGAGGTGAAAATGAGTTAAACGAGGCAAATAATAGAATTTGAACGGTTTTAATACAGTATTTGTATTATCTACATCATTTTCTAAATATGACAAGCAATTACCAGTGTCTTCATTTTGCCAGTCTGGTAGGATATGAGCTTGCCAAGATGCACGCTTTGAATGTGTGCTTTTCAAATTCAATACGCAATTTGTGCGTCTCTGAAGCTCTTTAGCTACGTCCTCTCCTTTTGTGTTCTTGGCAAGTCATAGCATAAAAGCACCCTGGTGCTTCTGACAGAGACAGTCTGATCTTAGCAAGCGATGCAAATATTCTACTGAGATTCCTCCTAAAATAACACCATAACATAAAACAATACCGTCTGTGTTGGATCCTTGCTATGGTACTGCATTTGTATAGTGTCCATATTTACTGTTCGTAGAACCTTCGGGATGTGAATCCTGGTATGGAATAATAACCAGCTATAGAGCTATACCAGTGGATGGGTAGCTCCTTTTGAGAATATCTGCGAGTGTCTTTGGAATTAAAACACTGAATTATTTATGACTCAACAAACGTGAAACTGGCTCAGGTAGGTAGCAGGGAGAGAGAACACCCACAGCACTAGCGACAATAACGAATTATTTCCCTGGTTTCCCTGGTTACATCCCAAATAGCAAGCTATTCCCAATATAGTGCACTACTTTTGAAAGTAGAGCACTATATAGGAAACAGGGTGTCATTTGGGAAGCATGCCCTGTTTGTTTTGAAAACTGTGTGGGCTAACAGAGAGCATACTGAGAGTATGGATTCTGCCTGTGTTTTAGAAGAGAATTATAGAAGCATGCTGAATTAACGTAAGGAAATTCTCATTAGCCGATGATTCACTTGGAATCTCTCAACTCAAATCCCCCCCTCCTAAAACACACAGCATTGTTCAGAGTGGTAATGCCATATTGGTGGCACATCAATGCTTTTTGCCCTCTACACTGAGTTCACAAATCATTATCAACACCTGCTCTTTCCATGGCATAGACTGACCAGGTGAATCCAGGTGAAAGCTATGATCCCTTATTGATGTCACCTGTTAAATCCACTTCAATCAGTGTAGATGAAGGGGAGGAGACAGGTTAAAGAAGGATTTTTAAGCCTTGAGACAATTGAGACATGGATTGTGTATGTGTGCCATTCAGAGGGTGACAAGACAAACGAGTTAAGTGCCTTTGAACGGGGTACGGTAGTAGGTGCCAGGGGCACCGGTTTGAGTGTGTCAAGAACTGCAACGCTGCTGGATTTTCACGCTCAACAGTTTTCCGTTGTATCAAGAATGGTCCACCACCCAAAGGACATCCAGCTAATTTGACACAACTGTGGGAAGTATTGAAGTCATCATGGGTCAGCATCCCTGTGGAACGCTTTCGACACCTTTTAGAGTCCACGCCCCAACGAATTGTGCCTGTTCTGAGGACAAAAGGGGGTACTCAATATTAGGAAGGTGTTCTTAATGTTTTCTAAACACAGTGTATGATATAAAATTATGTTCTCATGTTATATGGTCCCATTATGTCATTTTGACACTGGTCCAGGTGATTTGGTGGATGACTCTCTCACACTCTCATACTTTTGTAAACTGCAGTTGTGAATATGGATTTAGCATTTAACAATATAGGACGAGGGAAGTCATGCATGTAAATGCTTGCTACAGTATCAAATTCCCTCTATGGGAGAGCATTGAGGCTCTGAGATCCAGTGGCCTGCATGGTAAGAGTGTGACAGAATGCCAAATGTCTTAAAGTCTCCCTCCCTCTCTCACTCTGACGGATTGACATGGAAGTCCTCTGTGTCAGTTATGCGTTCACATAATATTATTATAGTCTCGGAGAATGGTGCTTGGAACCAAAAATAGGCAGGAAAAGGCACATTATCAATCCGATTCTTGTCTTGGTCAGTCCGAGTGTTAGTGGCTGTAAGTGAGAGAATGCCAGTCAGCACAATCAGTGTCAAACTCTCCCTCCCATCCTCCTGCCCACACAGACTTAAGTTTCAGGGCTGGTTGTTACCATGCTCAATCCTCACTGTGGCAACACTCTAGCTACACAGCCATGCTAGCAAGGAATGCCTTTTTCTTTTGAGTCTCCTAATTGTCATTTGACAATTCTGTCTTTTGATATTTTTATACAGTCTTGTGATTAACTTTAAGCACCGAGTTTCGTACAGTGTTTTAGAGTTATTTGCGCTATTAAATCATTATTTTTGAGGACTAAATAACTTCTCAGAGGAGGGATCATATTGTCGGGGATGATGAAGAAATATGTCTGTATGATGCAGTATGCCATACCACACTGGGCTGACTTCAAATATTTCCCCAGAGGTTCTCTTCCCATCTCGACTAACTCCATCTACCTACCTCTACCTACCCATCGCTCCTTTACTATTAGACCATAGTCGTAAAATAATATTGCTGGTAAGATCAGCTTTAGTGCCTTATGTGACAACCCAAGGCATTTAAAAAAATGGGGAAACATGTATTGTCATTTCGGTGGAGTGGAGATGTTACAAAGCATCCCTTGCCAGTGGTTTGTGTCAATGTGGTCTGGTGTTTCAAATGGCACCCTTTGTTCCTTTATAGTGATTAAATGTTACTAGATTAAATGTTGACTTAGCTCACAAGGCCTATGTTTATGTCATCAATCTGGTCTTCTTTGACATTTAATTTCATTTTAGCCATTTAGCAGACACTCTTATCCAGAGCAATTTACAGTTTGTGCATTCATCTCAAGATAGCTAGGTGGGACAACACCATATCACAGTCATGGTAAGTTCATTTTTCAGCAAAGTCAGAGCTAGTAAGGGGGGGAAAAGTCAAGTGTGAGTGTTAGTTTACAAAAGGCAGGAGAGGGTGCTGTGGGATTAGTGTTTCAGATGTTTTTGGAAGATGGGCAGGGACTCTGCTGTCCTAGCTTCATGTGGAAGCTGGTTCCACCATTGGGGTGCCAGGACAGAGATGAACTTGCACTGAGCTGAGCGGGAGGGCCAAGGGAACAGAGGTGGCAGAACGGAATGCTTGGGTTGTGGTGGAGGGTTTGAGCATAGCCTGAATGTGGGGTGGGGCAGTTCCTCTTGCTGCTCGATAGGCAAGCACCATGATCTTTTAGTGAATGCAAGCTTCGACTGGAAGCCAGTGGAATGTGCGAAGGAGAGGGGTGACATAGGATAACTGGGGAAGGTTGAACACTAGGCTGGCTGCAGTGCTCTGGATAAGTTGCAGGGGTTTGTTGGCACAAGCAGGGAGCCCAGCTAACATCAAGTTGCAGTAGTCCAGACGGGAGATGACAAGTGCTTGGATTAAGACCTGTGCTGCTTCCTGTGTAAAGTATGGTCATGCTCTATGGATGTCGTAGAGCATGAACCTGCAGGAGCAAGTTACTGCTTTGATGTTTGCAGAGAACGACAGGGTGTTCTGGGAGGGGAACACCGTGGAGTTGTCAACCATGATGGAGAGGTCTAAGAGCAGCTCAGTCTTGTTCAGGTTGAGCTTGAAGTAGTGGGCGACGTCCTAAGCTCAGATATCTGCCAGGCATGCAGAGATGCGTTTTGCCACCTGGGTGTCAGAAGGGGGGAATGGAGAAAAGTAGTTGAGACCATGTGAGGATACGAGGGAGCTGAGTGACTTGGTGTGTAGAGAGAAGAGGAGAGGGCCTAGAACCGAGCCCTGGCAGACACCATCAGTGAGAGTACGTGGTGCAGACACAGATCCTCTCCGTGTTACCTAGTAGGAGCGGCCTGCCAGGTAAGATGCAATCCAAGAGTGTGCAGAGCCTGAGAGGGTGGAGGAGGATCTGATGGTTCACAGTGTTGAAGGCAGCGGATACGTCTAGGAGGATCGATCTGTTACCTTCCCCAGCAGGAAAAACACAAATAAAATAAAGAAGAGGCGAATAAAATAAAAACCCTGAAGATCAGATAAAGGATTGTTTTTCTAGAAATCAAATAGGGAAAGCCAACTAAAGGTGCCAACCTTCTACACCTCTAAAGACAACTGGAGCACTGGGCCAGCCACTCTAAAACACCTTCCGACTAACGAGATGGTGTCACACATACTGACTAACCAGGTGACACCAATCGGTGCTCCCCACATACTAACGTCCAACCTAGAAAAATCAATGGAATAAACTAATTGGAACTACCACGAACATGTGGATTTCAAGGAAAAACTCCTGCAATATGAGACTCCAGCAAATGAGACGGTCTTTGGTGGAGCTCAATTTCTGCAGGATATGGGTAAACGAGAAGGGTTATGATCGGTATAGACAACATAGGGGTAAAGGCCGATACATAAACCTCGATGTGTTGAAGAGCCAGTACCAAATTGAGCATCTCCTTCTCGATAGTCAAAGAGTGTTTTTGATTTCCGACCAATTTCTTTAAAAAAATACCCCACAGGGTGCTCAACATTGTTATCGTCTTTCTGTAGGAGCACAGCCTCTGCTCCTACATCTCTGGCATCGGTGTACAAAGCATATGGTACGACGGGAAATCTGGAGCAGCTGGCACAGGTGCAGAGACAAAAACGGTCTTCTCTATTCTGTAGGAGGCTAACACGAACGGAAGACAAAAGGTAGGAGAATAAACCATCAGGAGTGACAATAGCATACGAGTCTTTGGAACACTTAGCAGCGCCAACACGGTCCACACAATCGTCGACCCCAGGCAAAGGGTTTGGGTCCGACTTACTAACGGCATTGAGTTTCCGAAAATCAGAACAAAACCCTTCCATCCGAGATGCTAATATACAGGGCGAATTCCACTGACTGTTTCCATGTTGTGTAATCCCGAGCTCAAGCATTCACTCCACCTTACTGCGGAGATTCCCTTCCTTTTCAGGATTCACTCAAAAGGCATATTGTTTGATTGGGGTAGAGTCCCCAATGTCAATGTCATGCTCTAGTAGATTTGCCTGAGTTGGTACATCTGAGAATAAAGCCTGATATTCTAAAAGCAGTGCAACACTGTCACCCTTTTCCTCCGAAGACAAGTATGCTAAAACAAGTTATTTTGAGTATGCTCTTGTGAGGACAGGAGTGTGGAGCACGCATAAAATATTACACTTGAGAAGCACTCGCACTCCCCCTACCTTATTACCTCATGCTGCTCCCCCCCATTCACTGAACCTACTTCCAGCCAGGACAATGCCAATTAGAGACTAAACAAGATATACACAAATTAAACGTTTTACTTCATAAATATCACCTATCTATATGTGAATTATAATAATCTGCCTAGCCAGCAAGTTTTACATTTAAAATACATTCTAAAACAAATGTTGTTATCCAAGGTAGAAGGCCAATGTTAGGTATGAATTATTTGTGGGTAGCTAATGCTAGCTAGCTTTGAGTTCCTCGTCAGTTAGCCTTCGTTGGTTAGGTTTAGCTAAGTGCAGATTCATGCTTTGTGCATGTTAGTATTGGTTGGGATTATGGTTCATTGTTAATGTCTAAACAAATCACTCCATTATGAAAGTAAACTTTTCACTGCACCATTTACACCTTCTGTATCCTGTGCATGTGACAATAAACTTAGATTTTTATTTTATATAGTGTGTGTTTAGCAGGGACAGTAATGTGAAAAACAACATGACCTGCACGAACGTCAGATTAGGATATGGGCCAAGGACTAGATAGTGTATTTTTACTACTACTTTTTGCTACTACTTTCACATTTTTTTGTCTTGAAATATTTGGTTGTTTTCTCCACTAACTTACTCACTTTGTTTAGCACATGGCCTCACATGTGAGCCCTTAAAGAGATTGGTGGAGCTAAGGATTAAGAGGGTGTCAACAATGCTGAATGGGTGTAGACAAAGAAGAGCTCTCCAGTAGGTGTACCAAACATTCACAGGCCATTTTCTCAAAAGTGGGGTTACAAATTGATCAACTTTCAAAGCAGAATTACCTTCCCATTGTTCCTCAACTGCATTGTATGATATACCATTTGCTAGCGCTGAGTATCTACTTTTATGCAATGTAAAAAAAACACAATTTCAAATTTTGCTACGTGCAACCGAACCGAGGTGGTGGGTCACATATTGTAGTCAGGCAACATACTATGAGATGTGAATGGACTATATTTCAATCTGAAGTCTGAGTTCACTTTCTCTTGCTTCAGCACTGAACCAGCCGCCATTGTTTTCAATACTTTTTGTGCCGTTACTTGGTTGCGTCACATTACGCCAACAATCCTGGGAATTTCAGTTGCATGGTTCAAAATGTATGCATCTGTATCTGAAAACTTCCCTCCATGCTGGGTTTTGCATACTTTGATTTGGACTCATACTCAGACTGTTCCGTACTCCAATTTGTGTGCCCGGAGCACGGTAGAATGCATATTGAGAAACACCCACTGTATTTAATCCTCAAAACAAACGCTACATAATCATTTACGAATCACATCGTATGAGTCGAAAAAGTGCTTAAGATATACAGTAGCAATCGAGATTGCATTTTTTTTCTCTCACAATTACATGCATTATAGCCTTCCTACCCATCCAGCTAAAAATGCAGTGAAGAATAATGCCACTCCCATCTCAACCCTCTCAGAGGAGAGCCTTCATTCCTTTTGGCAAATGTATTTCATATTCAAACACAAATGGAGCAATTTGTGCAAATAGCATGCGTAACAGTGGACAGGATGCATCCCAGGTGTGAAACCGTCAGTTAAGAATCCCATCCGCAGAAATAGGCCAGAGAATGAATTAGGCGTGTCATTGGGTAAGGGCATCTGTAAGGGAAAGGAAAAATGACATTTCTGCAGGCAGGCATGCATAGGATAAGGATAGTGTGAAATCAGATATAGCACTGACAATTATATGCCACATACACAGATGTAGGATCACTCTTTCTGTTCCTGAGAATTGCAGATGAGCTTCGTGATTTACATAAATTCACTGAAAACCTGCACTAACACACTGATATATTACAGTACTTTTCATGCAGCCTACTTTTGTCCAGCTACTAGCCTAACCACTACTAGCAGTGACATAATGGACGAAACGTGAAAATCCTGTTGCTGCAGGATTATTTTGCTACGACAATAATGGTCAAATTAAGATCCTACATGTATGTTGACTTTCACATCAACTGTCATAGTGTAAATGGCAATTGCAATAAGCTAAAGTCATTTAGCTTATCTATAGGAGCATATGCCGCAGATAAACAAATCAACTATAATGCCTTCTAAAGCCCTCCTATACTGTCTAGTATGTCACTGGGTTAGTAAACAGCACAGAGGTCAAGCTGTGCAGTTTACTATTGCTTTTCTAGCACACTATTTCATATACAATGTATCCTCATATTATATTCATTGGATTACGGTTTTATATCATAAACACAGGCATTACCATGACTTCTCTGCAGCTATGCCTGTTTGTAATCATTACTGTCACTTCAGTAATTGGGATATATAGTTATACAGTACATTCCTGGTTATTGTGTGTGAGGTGTGTTTAGTGGGTAGCTGTAGAGACAGAGGTCAGGTCTCTCTCTTTCGCTCCGTGTTTGTGAGTGTGTGTGCGCGCCAGTTAAAGACCGGCCATTTCCCTCTACAAATCTGAGATCTGCCCTCATTACTCTGGCTTTATTAATCTGAGTGCACGTGGCAGGGCCTCTGTCTAATTGCAATTTACCAACATGACATTGATGACAGCATTTGCATTCATAATAGTATAGAAGCAGTTTCTCTCTCTCTCTCTCTCTCTCTCTCTCTCTCTTTCCCGCTCTCTCTTACAGTACACACACAATCTCTCGCGCTCTCTTTCTCTCTTTTCCATCTCTCCCCCTTTTCTTTTCGGCTGCTGAGAGAATCTGATTTATGTACTGCTTAGCTTAGTAACAATAAAGCAAGATTTTGTAGAAAATTAAATATGAATAATGCTGTCTGTGAATATTTTAACGCTGGAGTTAGCTCTGTTGCTGTCCTCTCCTCTTCCCTTGCTCTGTGTGGGATGTATAATTGTGGGCCATGTCATTATCCTGTGCTATATGTGTGTGGAGAGGGGGGTTTATTTGATGAAAAATACACAAGTCTCTGAAGTTGTCGCTGAAGTGTTTAAAGGAATATCAGGGATGATGTTAGCAGTCGGGTCTGTCAAGTAAAAGAGAGAGGGGGGAAAAAACCTGTGACCAAAGACAAGCCTTTTGCATGTTTTAGTGTTCCTTGGTTCCTTTGTCCTTGATGTTCATTGGCCGTGTTCTAAGAATGTCAGTGACCAGGGGATGACTGAAACGTTCAGGATTGTAGTTTTTACAGGGGGAAACAAACTTGTCCATATTTACTAAGAGAGGACTTGTAGCAACCTTGTTAAAGGGGAGAAACAAACACTTTCGGGAAACTGCAAAACATGTGAATATGAATTTAGCATTTATCTGTATAGGAGGAATTAAGTCATGTAAATACTTGCTACTGTGTCTAATTCCCTCCATTGGTGAGTAGTGAGGCTCTGAGATCCAATGGTCTGCATGTTAACTGAGTGTGACAGAAAGTTAAATGTCTTAATAAAGACTCTCTCTATCGCTCCCTCGCTTTCAGCAGAATGACACATAAAAATGACTCTGACCTCTATTAAAAAGGGAGAAAGCATTTGAAGCAATTTATTAACATGAGACTAAATTGATAGGAATTTAACTTTTGGCAATAATACGGCATAGCGAAGATGGACATGCTGCTCACATACTAATAAAAAGCCTGTTGAGTCCCACTATCCCATCACTTTGTCTTATTAGAGGGAATAATGTACAATGCGTAATTACATTCATATATAATTGATATCAAATCTCAATATTATTTAGTCAGCCAGGGACAGAGAATCGTGGATTTATATTGGGCTGTCAGACAGATAAATCACACATCATTCCAAACGAATCATTTTTCAATAAAGTTTTAAATATTTAAAATATTTGACTACAGAAAGATGGCAAGTTGATGAGGAAGAGCAGATAATTTCACACAATTTTTTCATTGTTATTTGCATTAAAGGGGAAGTGACTCAGCCTTAGCTTGGCTTGAGGAATGGGTCCATGTTGAAATAGCAACTTGATGGGATGGAAATGCTTAGTATACACATAAGGACTGTTAAGTCTATGACCCTTTCATGGATTCACCAATCATTGTCACCTCTACCTTTTATAGTTCGACATGGAATAGGCTACCTCCCAAATGACACCCTATTCTCGATATGGTGCACTACATTTGACCAAGGCCAATAGAGCTATACAGGGAATAGGGTGCCATTTGGGGTGCACTCACAGGGGCGCAACTTTGGTTTTAGAAGAGGAGAGGACATAACATGGCATGGGGTCTAGAGGTCGATTTCTGCATTTCTACACAATCTCATATGACCCATGGCCGTCTCCATTTAGAACAACACAAAGTAAGGGAAAATGCCCCCAGTCATCAAGCTAGGTAAGAGCTCATTATTAAATATATGTTTAAGTGATTGATAAGACTGAACTAGATCAAAGATAATTCAATAATCAACATTGTGTTGCATTGTGTTTAACCAATAACCTAAGAAATGAACAACTCTTTAAAAAAAATTTGCTTAACATTTGATTGTCTCTATGAAGATATCCTCTATATCAAATTTCAGCCAGACCGCCCAGCAAGCCCGAGTCGCCTGCACCCCCGACCACCACCATTCAATTACTCAACTCTCTCTCCGACACAACTTCCTTCCCACCTTAAAAAAAAGAAACATTCCACAAGGGGAAGGTTTGGAAACACCTACACATATAAACAGAAACAGCACATCCTCCATATCAGTGGTTCCCAAACTTTTTATAGTCCCGTACCCCTTCAAACATTCAACCTCCAGCTGCGTACCCCCTCTAGCACCAGGGTCAGCGCACACTCAAATGTTGTTTTTTGCCCTCATTTGTAAGCCTGCCACACACACTATACAATACATTTATTAAACATAATAATTAATGTGAGTTTTTGTCACAACCCGGCTCGTGGGAAGTGACAAAGAGCTCTTATAGGACCAGGGCACAAATAATAATATAATAATAATCAATAATTTTGCTCTTTATTTAACCATCTTACATATGAAACCATATTTGTTCATCGAAAATGGTGAATAACTCACCACAGGTTAATGAGAAGGGTGTGCTTAAAGGATTCACATAACTCTGCAATGTTGGGTTGTATTGGAGAGAGTCTCAGTCTTAAACCATTTTCCACGCACAGTCTGTGCCTGTATTTAGTTTTCATGCTAGTGAGGGCCAAGAATCCATTCTCACATAGGAATGTGGTTGCAAAGGGCATCAGTGTCTTAACAGCGCAATTTGCCAAGGCAGGATACTCTGAGTGCAGCCCAATCCAGAAATCTGGCAGTGGCTTCTGATTAAATTACTTTTTCACAGAACCGCTTGTTACAATTTCAATTAGGCTCTCTTGTTCAGATACCCGGTAAGTGGACTGGAAGCAGGGCATGAAAGGGATAACGAATCCAGTTCTTTGTGTCATCCGTTTCGGGAAAGTACCTGCGTAATTGTGCACCCAACTCACTTAGGTGCTTCGCTATATCGCATTTGACATTGTCCGTAAGCTTGAGTTCATTTTCACACAAAAAAATCATACACGGATGGAAAGACCTGTGTGTTGTCTTTGTTAATAATGCAGACAGAGAAGAGCTCCAACTTCTTAATCATAGGATCAATTTTGTAATCTGTAATCCTAGATTCACAATATATTCAGGCGAGAAAAAACATCACCCAGAAAGGCCAGTCGTGTGAGAAACTCGTCATCATGCAAGCAGTCAGACAAGTGAAAATTATGGTCAGTAAAGGAAACTTTAAGCTCGTCTCTAAATTTAGAAAAAATGTGTCAATACTTTGCCTCTTGATAACGAGCGCACTTCTGTATATTGTAAAAGCATTACATGGTCGCTGCACTATTGCATAGTGCAGAAAATACAGGGGTCTTGTTCAGGGGTCTTGCTTTAACAAAGTTAACAAGTTTCACTGTAGTGTCCAAAACATATTTCAAGCTGTCAGTCATTCCCTTGGCAGCATGAGCCTCTTGGTGGATGCTGCAGTATACCCAAGTGGCATCTGGAGCAACTGCTTGCACGCGCGTTACCAGTCCACTATGTCTCCCTGTCATGGCTTTTGCGCTATCAGTACAAATACCAACATGAGCAGCAGCTACGTTTGTCTACATACAGACCGTTAGTGGAATTCCCATGAGAGAGTAACGGTTGATGTGATTGGATGTTAATTATTTGACTAGCCTACCTGTATTTGACATTGTGTTGTTATTTCACTTTTTTGGCAGTGAAACGAGGCTACTCAGGCGAGAAAAAAAACTCACCCAAATGTATAGCCCCGTTGGAATATATAAATGAACTGTTTGAAAATGTGAAGAAAAAAGTGACACACATTTTTATTTGGCGAACCCTTGACGGCATTACATGTACCCCAGTTTGGGATTACCTGATCCACATAATTAATGTCATATGGCCAAATAGTACTGTCAAGCTTTTTTTAAATAGCTGGGTAGCCCCGTCCTTCCACTAGGGGTCCACCGCCTTGCAGCACCCCAATTCAACACACCCAACTCAGCTTCAGGATCTTAGTGAAACATTCATTATTTTTTGCAGGTGTGTTAGGCCAAGGCCAGAGTGACAACCCACAGGATGGCCTGGCCAGGACCCAGTAGCTATTAAAAACGTGACTTGGGAATGTTTTTAATGCAGACTCCTTTAGTTGTACTGTATTCCATATAAGGCATTCAGACCTTATGAAGTTGCCACGTTTACCCTTAATCTAGTAATAATTCAAATCTAGTGATATATAAATTGACATTTCTGCCATCTATTGTGACATTGTGGGAGGATAACCAACCATCCAATTAATGGCAATGCATTTCTTAGCAGCTATAAATGCTACATTACACAGTTTCTTCTAATAAGTCTCCAGTATCAATATTTCCAAGCAAACAAAAACAGGGAGAAGGGAGAATCTGTAGACATGCTGAGATAAAACAACATACTCTTTGCCAGATTTCAGCCAGCCTTCACACGACCATAACTATCAGACATGTCCGTGGTACAGACAACTTGGTTGCTGATTGGCTTTCAAGGTTGGGCAGTCAATAAGCTTTGTGTTTTGCATTTAGCCAGTGTGTAGCCCTGGCTCACAATTTATTTTGACTGCGCACTTTGTAGTTTTGGATTAATTTTGTTTTGGTTGGGCTCGTTCCAAGGGGGTGGGAGTTATAGAAAAGTATGTGATTTAACCCATTTCTCAAAACTTCAGCTTTAGGCAGTTATAGAAAGAAAATAACAAAAAGTATGCCAATAGTGTTCAAAGCTGTCATCAAGGCAAAGGGAGGCTACTTTGAAGAATCTAAAATCTAAAATATATTTTGATTTGTTTAACACTTTTTTGGTTACTACATGATTCCATGCGTGTTATTTCATAGTTTGATGTCTTCACTATTATTCTACAATGTAGAAAATAGTAAAATAAAGAAAAACCCTTGTATGAGTAGGTGTGTCCAAACTTTTGACTGGTACTGTATATTTACAAAAAATGGTGGCTGTTCAGTCTCTCCCTATTTGATTTCTGGACAGGCTATCCTTAATCTGATCAGCCCTGTTTTTGTTTGCTACTTTTTTTTGTTTTGCTTCCTGTCTTTAAGTTTGGTGTGGTGTTTTTATTTTGTTTGCCTTTTCTTGGGTCAATTTAGTGGGTGCTCATGGTGGGTGTCTTTAAGGTTCCCGTTCTTGCTAGTCAACTTTCAGTGGACACCCCTCCTAAAACCCAACTTGTTTCATTTTTGTTGTTTGTCAGTTACTTTTTTAGTTCCCCTTTCGGTTTTGGTGACAGTTTTTGTTTTTCTTGATGGGGAGTGTAACATGTTTTACACCTCTAGCAGACTAATAACATTTCTGAGTGGATGTTATTTGGTTTTACTGGCGTATAGTACGTTCTATAGGTGGTCTTAAACTGAAGACATTTATCTATGAGACCATATGAACATGACTGGGCATTCAAACATATCTGTATTCATTCATTACATTTTAGTTTGACGTGTTTTGTGTCATCGTGAAAAGCCTCTATCAACCCTTGAATCAACTTTAGAGGTTTGTCAGTCTGCTTTAAAATAGTCTGACTTCCCTGTCTGCTTGATGCTGCTGAGACCCCTGTCACCATCTGATCTTGTTAAGATGATGCATGACAAAGAATGACCTTGGTGTACATTTATACATTATATTATCCAATAATAAAATCAATGGTTAAATAATTGAAATGACGGTTATTCCCAGATTCCAGACTGTAGTTTTAAATGTAACCCCCTGTGATGTAGCATCTATCGGCCTACCCATCAACTCAAGATGGAACTTTGTATACAGTCACTGATCTTGTTATAATATAGGCCTACTGAAAAATTCACCTGAGCTCCGTAGACTGGTCTTCCCTGGCTGTCTGACCCTGCTGGGACAGGGTCACCATCTGATCCTGCTAAGACATGAGCATAGTGTTGTGCATTGACTGTGCACCATGACTGTGAAGCCTGTAGAGATTATTAAATAAAATAAAATGTTATTAGTCACATGTGCCGAATACAACAGGTGTACACCTTACAGTGAAATGCTTGCTTACGTGCCCCTAACCAACAATGCAGTTTAAAAAAATATCTAAATAAAAGGACTACGCATAGATGATAACAACAGAGAGTAGCATCGGTGTAAAAGAGGAGGGGGGCAATGCAAATAGTCTGGGTAGCCATTTGACTAGATGTTCTGGAGTCTTATGGCTTGGGGGTAGAAGCTGTTTAGAAGACTCTTGGACCTAGACGTGGCGCTCTGGTACCGCTTGCTGTGCGGTAGCAGAGAGAACAGTCAATGACTAGGGTGGCTGGAGCCTTTGACAATTTTTAGGGCCTTCCTCTGACACGCCTGGTATAGAGGTCCTGGATGGCAGGAAGCTTGGCCCCGGCAATGTACTGGGCAGTACGCACTACCCTCTGTAGTGCCTTGCGGCCAGAGGCCGAGCAGTTGGGTGCTCTCGGTGGTGCAGCTGTAGAACCTTTTGAGGATCTGAGGTTTTGTCGTGCCCTCTTCACGACTTGGTGTGCTTGGACCATGTTAGTTTGTTGGTGATGTGGACACCAAGGAACTTGAAGCTCTCAACCTGCTCCACTACTGTGTTACTACTACTGTACTACTACTGTGTACAAAACATTTCCATACAACATCTGTTAGATAGTGCTATAATATAGCCACTTCGCAACACTAGAGGCTAGAGCTGAACTGGTTGTGGTAGCTACTATTAGCTAGCTAATTCAATCCCCTCAGTCAAGAGGGGATAAAACCTTAGCTAACATGTCAGTTACACTTTCTAGCTCAGCACTGGGAATAAACTTTTTTTTTTCTTCTGTTAAGTCAAACAGCAGTTACCTTGCCAGCTACATCAGTCAACTAAAGAGTAGCCAGTTTATGCTCTGCTTGCTTTTACAACTCAGAGAAAGAAGAAACGCAACACATACACACTGACAGCACCTGCCTCTGTTCAACTCTCCCATGCCGGTCCTAAGCCAGCATTTCACACAGCCTGTCGGCATGGTCCTAAATCCAGCCGGCTGACACCACCAAACAGCTTACCCGACCACTCTGAGGCATCTTCATCGTCCTAAAGCACACTGATACTGCTTTTTTGTATCACAGTGCAAGATAAAACAGGGGGAGACAAAAAATTAATTTCAGAATGTGGGGCAGGGCATGGCACCCCTGTTCCCAGTGAAAGTTACGCGCCCCTGTGCACACATACAGTACACCGAAAACATTGTTTACATGGACCACCAACATTATGACCAAAAATAGTAAATGCTTCTATTTGGCATTTGATCCTATGGAATAACAAGGCACAACTGGCCTCTATAGCTGTTCCCTGTTTGTTACTCCATCACTTTGCAGCTTCCCAGCTCCAACTCTCACATCTACTTTAGTGCCAAGGTGGAGATATTGATCTTTATTGGATTAGGTCGGTGCACAGTAGCTAAACTTAGAGGTTAACCCCAAAGGCACCTTAAGTCTCTCTGACGTTTTCTAGTGACTTCACCAGTGAGTGGAAATGAATGAGCTGATGCTGGCGCCCAAAGGCAACGTCAGCACAGCTCCAGTAAGGGACTGGGCGTTATTTATGATGAGGGATACCAGGAGAAAATCATACCTCTCTGAAATAAAATTTTTGAGGAACTCTTCAAAAAAACAAGTGAGCCCCCCCTTTAGCCAAAATAATAATTAAAACATAGAAGTGGATAGCAGAGAACATGCCTACCGTTTACTCTCACTCCTAGGACAGAGCAGAGCCTTAGATATGCAGTTTTGGAAACAATTTTTTGTTTTGTAAGCATTACATGGCAAAGTAGCCAGAAGGTTGTGGATTTACAGACAAGGGTAGTGGTGAAAAGATATTCATTATGATAAAAACACTGAATGAATCTATGATCTTATTTGCGATCTGCAAAAACATTGCCTTTTTATAAATGCATTTCATGCAATTCTATGTCATTTTACATGACTGGAGACAAGCAGAATATTTTTTAATACCACAACAGAGCATGACAACGAATGAGCGCATGCTGCAGCCCCGGAGACGTTTTGATTTCTAGACAGGATATTGTTCAAAAAGAGGATAGTCTAAGTTTGGAACAGTGTTAAAGTTGTCTATCAACTGTAAAAATGTTGTGCAACAGAACCGGTTACAACCGAAGTATCTGATCATCAATGAATTCAAGAAAAAGCCCTTTGTTGTTTTAACACAGCAGCCGCATACCATCAGGTAGGCCTGTATGCACATTTTTTCATTTGGGGAAACTATCATTTTGTCATGTATTCTATTTTAATCCATGAAGATGTTGTTGTTACAAAATATATCTGTGTTGGCCGTGATTAGGGCACGGGAAAATAATTTAGCCTAACAAACTAGGAATGCATAGCTCACCACATGATCCTCAAACCAAAGACTGGCCATGTTTCTAAAAGTGAATTCAAAGGCATTGTAGAATGACTGTATAGCCTAATGAGGCATTTTTTTGGTGTAATTATTGTTTTACCTTTCAATTTATACAGCCTAAATACAAAATGTATAGGTATAGTGCTGTTGTTGATGTGCTCTAGCCAGCCTGTAGTGTGTAACAAATGCTTCACAATTGATTTCTTAAATGGCAGTCCTTGAATAATAATAATATACCGTAAATAATACATTTTCTTTCCTTCTTGGGCTACCTGGCTTGCACCTGACTGATTAGAGTTAGTACGTTGTTTAATAGCCTGTTGAAATGTCAAACATCAATTGATAGTGACAGAATCACACATTACTTCCCAAGCAAAGTAAATGTTTTGTCTACTCGGCTATAGAAGGCTTCTGAATGTCATGGAGACAAACCAAAGATATCTGATATGCATCGGAGTCACGTTTCCCCCCCGGCATTATACAGCTTGTTTCTAGCATAAAGCATTGCGGAGTAAAGCGCTATTATAGATCACTTTATATAATCAGGTACATTTAAAAAACGGGCTAGGCCTAAGCCTTCAGCCATTTTCTTTAACAAAAGCCATTATACCCTCACATACACCCTCAATTCGAGCCCTTGTTTTAACTTAAAACCTCTTAAGGATTGGACCCTTTTTCAATTTTCGCCTAAAATGACACCCAAATCTACCTGCCTGTGGCTCAGGCCCTGAAGCAAGGATATGCATTTTCTTGGTGCAATTTCAAAGGAAACACTTTGAAGTTTGTGGAAATGTGAAAGGAATGAGGGAGAATTGTAAAGGGCACAAGGCGAGACCCAGATGCAGACACAGCAGGCAGATGATTAGAGTCCAAGATGTTTATTAACAATCCAAAAGGGGTAGGCAAGGGAATGGTCGTGGACAGGCAAAAGATCAAAACCAGTTCAGAGTTCCAGAGGTACCGAATGGCAGGCAGGCTTGAGGTCAGGGCAGGCAGAATGGTCAGGCAGGTGGGAATGGAGACAAGAAAAACAGGCAAAGGTCAAAACCGGGAGGACTAGTAAAACAGAATAGAAAAGCAGGATCACGGGAAAAAACTTGCTGGTTGACTTGAACATACAAGACGAACTGGCACAGAGAGACAGGAAACACAGGGATAAATACACTAGCGAAAATAAGTGACACCTGGAGGGGGTGGAGACATTCAGGATAGGTGGAACAGATCAGGGCGTGACAAGAATATAACACATTCAATCTGGTAAAATATAATACAAAGAAAAAAACATTTTTTTGTGTATTTTTTTACAATCATCTTTGAAGTGCAAGAGAAAGGCCATAATGTCTTATTCCAGCCCAGGTACAATTTAGATTTTGGCCACTAGATGGCAACAGTGTATATGATAGAATGTAGACTGATACAATGAACCATTGCATTTCAGTTCGAAATGTTGTATCAAGACTACCCAAATGTGCCTAAATAGTTTGTTAATAACTTTTCATGTTCAAAACGGTGCACTCTCCTCGAACAATAGAATGGTATTCTTTCATTGTCATAGCTACTCTAAACTGGACAGTGCAGTTAGATTAACAAGAATTGAAGCTTTCTGACAATATCAGATGTGTCTATGTCCTGGGAAATGTTCTTGTTACTTACAACCGCGTGCTGATCGCATTATCCTACGTTAGCTCAACCGTCTCGCAGGGGACCCACCGACCCTGAAGAAGTTTGAACACACCAAGCTCTTCACTGACACAGAGATATTTATGGATTGTATGGTGACTGAAGGAATTGGCTGACACGATCTATGGATAATAGACCATAATTGCGTCTGTCAAACAGGTAGGTCTGCTTCTTATTTCTTGAACAGGACGAAATAGGCTTGAACACAAAGCCTTCTTGTTGTTAGTAGCCTAAAGTCAAATGAAATGAGTTAGGCCTTCTTGAATTAGCCTACTCTCAGCACCCATGCATTGTCCATCTCCGGGTTGCCGCTTCATAGTAATGTAAATTATGTAAATGTCGCGAATTTGGTAAATTTGTCGAATCTGATAAATAGCTTCATTATGGGCAATGAAACATATTGTTTTTATTCAAATCTATTATATTAGTAGCAAGCTTTCCTCCGGTCCTTCGTCTCATTTTCGCGCCCTCCCTCTCAAACTAAACAGGACATGAGTAGGTCTAGTCCACGCACAAAGATATTGCATTTGGACAAATAAAACATTATTTTTGGAAGAAGCATTTAAAACTCGCCTTCTGAAGTGCAACTGTACACAGCACAGCCATTGGTTAGGCAGCACAAAAGGGTTTACATCAGCAAGAGCAGGGCAGGCCGGGGCTCATGATTGGGAAAGCCTATACATTATAGTTTATAGTGCAGGATAACCTAGTTTTATATACGCCATCCCAGCAGTGCAAAAACTTGGGAAGGAAATGCATTTTCTTCTAAATATAACTTGGGCCTGTGCTTCTCCGAGCATGCTCGTCATATAGCCTAGGCCTATAGTATAGGCTATGGATCATTTGATTGAGACCACACTAGGCACACTTGATATTGTGCACCCAGCAGAGAGTCAGGGATGAGGGGCAGAATCTGGCACACATCAAGATACTATAATAAGTAACTAATTCTCAAACCATGAGCAATATGACATTTAATTGGTTACAAATGTCATGACACTCTCCTGGACTAAATAAAAAAAATACTAAACCCTCCCTCTGACTGAAATTGAAAAAGCATGATCCTCCGGGTAACAGTTGTGTAAATTTCGACCGCTCCCTAAGTAGGTATCATTTTTCAGTCCTCCTTAAAATGCTCTGTGTTGTATGAACCTGGAGTAAAGGTAGATTATGAGAATAGATGAGAGGAACAGTGTAGTAATTGGTTTTATTGGTTGGGCGGTGGACAATGAGTTCAGCCCAATTGGCACCCTATTCCCTATATTCTGCATGACCTTAGTCTAACATACTAGCATACTGTGCCATTGTCTCAACATAATGCACTGCAATGACTCTATGCTCCTCCGCAGGTCTCTATCCACTCAGACACACACAACTACACTGAAACACACACACACACACACCCAGTCACCACATACGCTGCTGCTATAGTGAGTATATTGATTATGATTTATTATATTTACATATCTACCATATCTATCAATTCCCTCGTACCGCTGCACATCGACTCGGTACTGGTACCCCATGTATATAGCCAAGCTATCATTGCTCATTGTGTATTATATTCCTCATGTAAACCTTTTTTTCCTATTATTATTATTTAATTTGTTTGTGTTTCACTGTTAGTGTACACCTGTTGTTTTCCGAAGCATGTGACAATTCAAATGGTGTTTGATTTATTATTACCATTAGTATTTATCCTGTTACCAGTCACTTTTTCCCCTCTTTACATGCGCGTTTTACCTACCTCAATCACTCCAGTAGCCCTGCACATTGTAATAATGGTACTGGTGTAGGTAGCGGTGTGCTCTAGTAGCGTTTCAATCAGTGATGCCATTCGTTCTGAGACCTTTGAAGTAGTTGTCTCCGCGGGCTTTTTGGGCCGCGGGCTTTTGTGGAGCGATGGGTAACGATGCTTCGAGGGTGACGGTCATCAATGTGTTCAGAGGGTCCCTGGTTCGAGCCCAGGTTGGGGCAAGCAGAGGAACAGAAGCAGGACTGTTTCATTGGCACTGACCTGTATGTCGCTTGCGTTTCTTTTCAGTTTTTTTCTTCTCTCATATTTCTCGTATTTTTCTTATCAGTATTGTTGCTTTTATTAGTGCATTGTCGCCAAGTAATCATTTCACTGTGCTGTTTTACACTTGCTGTATCCTGTGCACTTAACAAATAAACGTTGAAACTTGAAACTGATTGCACTAAAGGCTGATCATTTGGCACACTGAGCATTCCTCAGATTTCGCAATGCATTCGGAAATATTTTTGTAGGGGTTGATACATTTCTCGTAAGGGAAAATCAATTCTGAAATTTCAGAAGCTTTTTTTAAGACCGCAAATTACACCACAAGCTTTAAATGTCCCGCATTGCAGGAAAGTTCTCCTCTGCAACAGGGTGATCAAATGAATATCCTACAACTGTGGTGGGGTGTTGGATGGAGCTGCTTTGTAGTCGACCACAATACCCGGTGCCATGTGATTAGCATATCATCAGCATTGTGTGTTCATACCAAGGTACAGTATCTCTTCAGCAAAATACAGAATACAGGACTCAACTGGTGCTGAGCAACTGCGCATTATCTACTGCAGTCCCATGCTGTTCTCATTTCAATCACCTTCTACAAGACTGGCAGTGTTGTGTTGTACAATATATTTCCTCATTCAGAATATATTATATTTATGTGTTTATAAACTGGGCTACATAGTCTTTGATATGACAGTATAATTTAAAATGGAATAAATAGTGTACTTCCGAATTCATATCTCACCGGGACGCATTGATACATCTGAGGCTTATGATTCAGTACATTCTGGGAAAGGCCACAGCCTGCAAGCAGAGGAACATTTATTTTGTATCTTAAAGCTGCAATCCGCAGTTGAAACAATAACAAAGCAAGTCCCCGCACCTGTTTCGGTTAAAAGCCGCGGGCTGAGGCTGGAGTAATGTAATCACTCTCAAATTCATATACAGAGCTTTAGATACAAAGACTGACCATCCATGATATCAAAATGATCATTTTAAACATGTTTGGAGGTATACAGTGTTTGCTTACAATTGAATTGTTTAAAGAATCAAGAAAGCTTATATTTTGGGTTCTGATGGGACACCGCAGTTGAACTACTCATGAGGCATTAATAAGATATATATTCTTCAAGAATCAATTGGTACATATCATTAATTTAAAAGTCCAAAAATGGATGTAGCAACTGCAGACTGCCCCTTTAAAAAGTGTATATGCATGCTCATAAATGTTCTGTAGCTATCTTTTGGCAGTATGTGAACAGTGTCACAATGCAATCATCAGTCGCAATCACAAATCCAGATGAGCCTTTCTCTTTCTTGTCTCATACTTTAGATTTCTCTCTGTGTGTGTTTGAGGCACAGTGGTTGCGGCTTCCACAAAGATACAGGAAGACTCCAGCTGAGAACTAAACACATTCTATCTTTTTTTTTTCTCAGTGTGTCTTCGTCTTTTATGGTGGATGATAGTAAAGGGAGAAAGTTGGTAGGGGGCCATCAGAACGCTTCTTTCAAAAAAGTTTTTCCCCCCTACCAAAATCTGTCATTAATAGCACAGGACCCTGAACTTCCTACCCATTATTTTGACTAAGGTATGGGAGAGATCGCAGGGTGCCATCAAGCCACAGAGGAGTGCCAGGCATATTCTATGAGGTGAGCTGTAAAGACTGGGGGTTCAGAGGAGAAAACGGCCGAGGGAGCTGCTGCAATATTTTCAATCTTCACCCCCCCGTTGTGTAGGGACCGAAGCCGGATTTACAGGAGGGTTTACATAACTCGGTATTGTGAGATTTCCCTTACGGGCCTAGTGGCAATGTCAGGCCTGTCGTGTGGGGTGTATGGGGAGTGTGCAGCGAGTCTTTTTTGGTAGCGGGAACTGGAGATCTGGGAGTCCAGGGTATCTATTTTCTCCCACCTCGCTCCCTATCTCCCCCATCTCCCACGTCTTCCTCAGCACAGTGAGGAGCAGGCAGAATCAGAGAGGAGGCAGGGCAGTCACACAGCAGCACACAAGACCAGCCTGATAGCTATGCATTGGCAGAGGCAAATTGTGGATGAATATGAAAGTTAGTGAGAGTTGATGGATGCCATTTGTCTGGGCAAGCAATCATACCTGTGCCTGTATTTTCAGTCCCTGCTTTCCACCCAGAGAACAGTCAGTTAGCTTGATAAGTGATATTTATAGCTGTGACAGCATCTGGGGATCTCACATGCATACACATGCAGGCAGGCTCTGTTATCAGGAGAGAGAGAGAGAGAGAGAGCCAGTGAATTACAGTCCTGGGAGGATTGGGGGTTTTGTTTTCATTAATTGCCACCTTCCCTCCTTTCCTTATGCCTGGCCTGAAGGACAAATTATGCATGGTGGTTTGACGCTACACACACTTTAATCTGCCATATCCAGTCTGTGCTCTTCCTCCATGGTGGTGTCTTCTCCAGGAGGTAAGAGGGAGAGTTTTTAGGTGTCACAGGGGACTATGGGTCCCTGATTTCAGAGTGCAGTCGATTGGCCAGATTTTTGTACAAATCAACAGCAATCGGAGGGGATTGAAGATCAAAGAGAGCTTATGTGCAGAAGGTCAACTAATGGTATGACTTGGATTCCTATGGCGAGGGGGTAGTTTATCACGCCTTAGTACTGCGAGAGCCAGTCTTGACCATAGCATTAAACTGACCACTGTTAGAATGAAGCTATACTACAACATCATGTCATAACAAAATACAATTGATGGTGATCATAAGGTTAATATATTAGTAATAGATGGTTTGGTTAAAACGTTAAGTTATCATGCCACAATGGAGTGTGCATCCTTACCAGACTATCCTCTAGGTATGTACTTGTGACTAGATGGATGTGTGGATTCGTAACATCTGATCTATAATTCAGCTCAATAATATTGCTGCATGTTTAGCTCCAGCGGTGCTTGAGAACAGACCATTTTCCTTGGAAATCAATTTGAACTCTGATCATATTTGTTTTTCTCCCTCGCTGTGTGCTTACACAGCATTTCACATGGCAGCGGCTTTAATATCAGGTGCGTGACTAACCGTGTCTGGGAAGAAGGAGCCAGGAGAATCCAAACATTTGGAACCAGTGCTCCGGGGTACTGTGTATTATGAATCCCATCAATGAATGCCTGCAGAATTATGGAGGGAAGAAAGGAGGGAGGATAGAGAGAGAGAAGAAGAGAGGGAGAGATTCTCTTATCTGTCCTATGATACAGCTTTGCTTCCCACGTGGCTCATAATTCAGAGATGTCTATATCCCTGCCATTGATCCTGGCCTGACATCACACATTGAAATGAGAGGTTTGACTGATATCGTTAGAAGCTAAGGAGGCAGATGCAGCTCAGACAATGGACAGCTGCTCACCGAGGTGACTCAAATTAGACGTGTTGACCCCGACTAGTGATGCCAGGGCTATTTCAGCAACCAACACACATCATATCGCTCAATTGCAGTAAAAGGAAAGGAAAGCTGGGCCCATAGCACTCTGGTCAAATGTAGTGCACAATATAGGTAATATTATGCCATTTGGGACTCATCCCAGTCAAACTGGGCAGACTGGAGAGCCGAGCAGGAGGAAGAGCCTAGTGAAGGGTCCTCCCCTGTGACAGGGACTGGGAAATGGCTGCGTGATGGTGATAACATCTGCTTTTATCACCAGTTGCATGGTTGACTGCAGTCAGCAGAGCATTGTTCAGGGCCAGGCAGCCCCATCTGTCTCCATTGGCTTTTATAGGTTACGATATGGATCACAGACAAGACCATCGGGACAAAAATGTCATGGTGATTTGCTTGGTGATTTGCTTTTGAAGAGCGTCGCTGTTATTATTTTACTTATCGCACAGGAAGTTTGTTTTTAATGTGACAACGTCCTGTCTGGGGAGCGGAAAATGAAAGCAACAGGAAGGAGGATTAAAGAGAATGACCTTTTTATAATACTAGCCATGGCAGGTGTATTCAACTTTGATCGACATGAGATTTAATGCATTTTACACACATGACTAAGGGATACATCGATGCTCTCAGTGGGGTCCAAAATGATTGACCCCCTGATGAAGACAAGCAAAAACAAACTAGATTAAAATAAGTACAAATAGTGAATAAAAGTGATTACACAATTGCTCAGAAAAAGAGATTTTGTTAAGCAAGTAACAATAAAAATCTAAAAAAGATAGTGGTCAAAATGATAGGATCCCCTGTTTTCAGTACTCCAGCACCCTCCCCTTGTGAGGATAATGAGACTCAGCATTCTTCTAAAATGTTTTATGTGATTGGAGAAGACATTGGGAGGGATCTTAGACAATTCCTCCATACAGAATTTTTCCTGCACTTATCGACTGCCCTTGTCAATTCAAAGGTTTTCAACGGGGTTCAAGTCCAGAGACTTAGATGGCTATTGCAAAATTTTGATTTTGTTGTCAATTAACCATTTCTTTATGGATTTTGATGTGTTCTTAGGGTTGTTGTCTTGCTGGAAGACCCACCTGCAGCCAAGTTTTAGCCTCCTGGCAGAGACAACCAGGTCTTTGGCAGAAATGGGCCAGTGGAAGCAAAATTGCCCCATTACATCAAAGATCCACCACTATATTTTACAGTAGGAATGAGATTTTCTGCATATGAATTGTTATTTCAAAGGCCAAATCCATCATTGCTGTACGTGGCCAAAGAGCTGTATTTTCATGTCACCTGGCCAGAGCACCACCTGGAGTTTTCTAAATGGCATTGGCACACGGATTGGAACCGGTGCCATGGTCGTATGACAATAGAGGACTTTGGCCACGCACACCAGCGGTGGGTTTGACCTTCGTAATTACAAAAGAACAACTCCGTAGTTGATTCAAGAATGCAGTTTTTGGGATATTTAGTTCCCTTAAACACTTAAAAGACATATTTTGATACTGTTAGCAGTCCTAGTAACACTTAACATTGAACTGTTCTTGTGCCTGTGTAATAACACTGTTATTACCTTTGGAGCGTCAATTTATTAGCATTAATTAGGTAATTGCCTTTTAGTTGCATAGCAATACGTTGAGAGTTTTTGTAACTACTCTACACGAGAGGAATAGTGACTGTTCCTTATTCCACTTATGTAATCACTCCATTATTATGTGATTATAAAGCAAATTCCTATGTAGCAACAATGTTGCTATTGTATCAAAGTTACTTCGTATGTATAAGAACTTGATGTCAGGTGGTACTGCATGACTCTTTTCACTCATTATGAAAAGGTATTTCTCAGTCATTTTTAAACTGCAGGAGCGTTCTACTCTAATGTTGAGATATGTCCATGTGCCTGAAAGTGACAGTTTACTCAAAGATCAGGAGGTTTTCAGGTCCTAAAAATGTGTCTTATCATAAGTTCATGTCCCAAGCCAGTTGTGTACATCCAGCTATATGCCTCAATGCAAAATGGCAAGATAAGTGGAAAATAATTACTTACTTTCATTCTGTGCTTAACTTTTCCATTTCATTTCAAATTAAATGTACAACAATAAAGCAAAATATGTTTCGCTTACATTTCTATTGTTTTCCAGTATTTAGATTGATAAATGTTTAATTGTAGGCTATGATTTAAGATTCATATCTGAAAGCACTCCAAACCATGTGCTAATGATCATATCAGCTCAGCAACAACAACAAAAAACGTCCCTTTTTCGGGACCCTGTCTTTCAAAGATAACTCGTAAAAATCCAAAGAACTTCACAGATCTTCATTGCAAAGGGTTTAAACAATGTTTCCCATGCTTGTTCAATGAACCATAAACAATTCACGAACATGCACCTGTGGAACGGTCGTTAAGACCCTAAGAGCTTACAGACGGGTAGGCAATTAAGGTCACAATTCTGAAAACTTAGGACACAAAAGAGGCCTTTCTACTGACTCTGAAAAACACCAAAAGAAAGATGCCTAGGGTCCCTGATAATCTGCGTGAATGTGCTTTAGGCATGCTGCAAGTAGGCATGAGGACTGCAGATGTGGCCAGGCATTAAATTGCAATGTCCGTACTGTGAGACGCCTAAACCAGCGCTACAGGGAGACAGGACAGGCAGCTGATCGTCCTCGCAGTGGCAGACCATGTGTAACAACCCCTGCACAGGATTGGTACAGTCGAACATCACACCCACGGGACAGGTACAGGATGGCAACAAAACTGCCCGAGTTACACCAGGAACGCACAATCCCTCCATCAGTGGTCAGACTGTCCGCATTAGGCTGAGAGAGGCTGGACTGAGGGCTTGTAGGCCTGTTGTAAGGCAGGTCCTCACCAGACATCACCGGCAACAACGTCGCCTATGGGCAGAAAACCACCGTTGCTGGACCAGAGGACTGGCAAAAAGTGCTCTTTACTGACAAGTCACGTTTTTTTCTCACCAGGGGTGATGGTCGGATTCGCGTTTATACTTTAGAGTGGTATCAATTTGGAGGTGGAGGGTCCGTCATGGTCTGGGGCGGTGTGTCACTGCATCATCGGACTGAGCTTGTTGTCATTGCAGGCAATCTCAACGCTGTGTGTTACAGGGAAGACATCCTCCTCCCTCATGTGGTACCCTTCCTGCAGGCTCATCCTGACATGACCCTCCAGCATGTCAATACCTCCAGTCATACTGCTCGTTCTGTGCTTGATTTCCTGCAAGACAGGAATGTCAGTGTTCTGCCATGGCCAGCGAAGAGCCCGGATCTCAATCCCATTAAGCACTTCTGGGACCTGTTGGATTGAAGGGTGAGGTCTAGTGGTGTTCCCCCCAGATATGTCCGGGAACTTGCAGGTGCCTTGGTGGAAGAGTGGGGTAACATCACACAGCAATAACTGGCAAATCTGGTGCAGTCCATGAGGAGGAGATGCACTGCAGTAATTAATGCAGCTGGTGGCCACACCAGATACTGACTGTTACTTTTGATTTTGACCCCCCCCCCCTCAGGGACACATTATTCCATTCCTGTTAGTCACATGTCTGTGGAACTTGTTCAGTTTATGTCTCCGTTGTTGAATCTTGTTATGTTCATACAAATATTTGTTAAGTTTGCTGAAAATGAACTAAGTTGACATTTTATTTATTAGGGTTTTTGAATTGTATTTGAATATCAAAAGGAAATAATTGATTTTAAAGTTTTAGTTGATTTTTTATTTTTGACTACTTCGCGTTTTTGAAATGTTGGTATTTGTAAATAAATGACAAAATACAACTTTTTTTTGCCCAGGTCTGACCAAAACAAAGCACATACTCACAGCTATAAACATGCAGTCAGGATACATGTTTTCTTTGAGAAGAAATGTTGTTTTTGCTCCCCTGGTTGAAATCAACCTTGAGTTTTTAATGTGCCTATGATGATGGCAACCCACTACATGAAAGCAATTTCATCCGCCACTGAGATCCTTCACTGGCAAGAAATCGCACGGCATCTATTAAAGATGCCTGGGCCTCTGCACATGCATGGAGGCACCTTTGCATAAATCAAAGACCAGCAAAGTTTTAATAGGAAACAGAACAGCATAATAAATAACACAAGTCAAGCGTTTACTGTTACTAATGATCTTTAGATTAGCCATTATGAGGAGTAAAAGTGCTGCGAATCACTTCATTATTCCTTGGCGTCGGCCATTGAAGAAAAGCAAGAGGGAAAGAGAAATCACAATGGCATGATAAGTTATGGTCTGGATCTGTCACGGGGACGGAGCCCTGGGGCTAAAACATGTCTGTCTAACTGCCCTTTTGACGAATGTGGCAATAAGGAAAGGACTTGAAACAGATTTAAGGTTATTCCTGTTATAGAATGGATCTTCTATTCATTTGTGCTTTTGGAGACGTATGGCCGGCGCTATTTGGGTGTCCATCTTTTTGCAGTTCTGATATTTGAAAGCAGCTGTGTCATAAGATGTACTGCCCACAGCACGGTGGTTGACAGTTGGTTTACTCCGTTTCTCCTCAGCATTAGTGTTGAGTGAGAGAACGATCTTAGGATATAACAAGGCTAATACTGAGGCTTTACTACAGTATTCTGAAATCAGACTCAATTTGGTCATACCCTGATTGCAGGGTCCAAACACAGGATCCAAATGTCACATTGTATAAACATACAGTACACTCCCCACCATATGAAATCACAGCGAATGTACCCACCGGCTCTAACTTGTTTTGTACCTTCTCCTTGTCAGTCGACACATCTTTTCACAATTCATGCCGCGTTCACCAAAAGGGCGGTTTAGACAGACGCCATCACCAATTAGCAGCTCTTAGATATGATGTACACAAATCTCACAATATAAATGGGCAAGTCCTTCATTTGCATACAGCAGTAACTCTATGAGAGCCGAAGCCTGAGTGTTCTGGGGTCATTTATTTGGCCTGTTGGTGCTCTATTTCCCCTCTCTGATCAGTTCATTTTCTCCTTGACTGCGTGCCTTGTTTTCCTGCTGGCTTCTCCACCGGCCGGATGAAGCAATGAGATTGCGAGCAGACGGACACGTCCCAAGAACAAAACGTTCCAGGAATTTCTTTACCCCTAATCCCTGACGCCCCAGAGACATTGGAGAGTCATTGCAACACGTGCGCCTTATTATATGTGCCGTGTGGTTGTATAATTGTCTCCCCTCATCCCCATACCCTGGACACCCGGGGAGGCCTGCCTGCCAGGGGGGTCTGTCAGAGAGAAGGGAGGGAGAGCGAAAGAGAGAGAAGACGATGTGTGTGTGTGTGTGTGTGCATGTGCGGCAATGCGTGTTTATGTGCGTTTAGAAAAGTGGAATGTGTTTACCCCTCTGACTCGCCTGTGCCAAGTAAAGCGTTTTGGTCTCTCCTTCGAGAACCAGCCCTCACACTTACCCAGCACAATGGTTTCACCCCCTCGCTCAACACCCAAACTCCATATTGATTTGTTCAAGCGTTTATTTACCCTTTCATCCATTATGCTGCATCTTTCCCAGCCTAAGCAAGTTGTCTACATTGTGTCATCAATCAATATTTCAGCGTATTTTCTTGCACACAGGGGAGTATAAAATATATTAAAGGGATTTGCGGATGATACAAGCCACTTAAAAAATATCTGACAGCATTTACAAAATGCAAATACTCTGGAGTCTTCAGATATACGGTACTGAATCATTTGCATAGTCAGACAGGCATTCCTTTGAAAGCTTTCCCCCAAAATATAATGGATCCATAACAATGACAGGGGGGTATTACATTTGAAACGTGGAAGGAATTTGAGCGAGAAAGTTGAACTAGACTCCGCACTGTCAGTTTTCGAGCTATGTTAACATCAGAGTTATGTTAGTGAATATTATTCAAGGTGATTAGGAAGAATTTGTCAGCAATGGAAAATATGAACTGATGCAGGTGTCTTTCAGCTAGCGAGCAGGCATTATCTAAAAACTGTTCTGCATGGATGTGTTGATGGCTTCATTTTCAAAGTGACCAATTGTCTAGTAGTATAACATCAATATAATATTTTACTCATGTAAACACATGCTCATTTTCGCTCTCCACAGGATTGTGTGTGTACACCTAAAGTAGTGAGCACTATTCACTCATCCAACCTCAACAACAAATGAAAACATTGGGTATGGCTTTAAAGCAGCAACAACAACAACAACAACAATGTGGTAGAAACATGTGATACAACCCCTGAGATGTATGGGGGGGTTAACTTTTAGAATTATGTTTGTTGAGTACGTACTCTTACAAGGTGAGACTTCGTATTGAAATGAGTTAAAGGGAAAATAACTCCATAAAAATGCAAATATAGCATGTGTGATCTGCATTGCCGAACCTTTAACAGTAACCTGTTTGTTTTTATTTCTGTTCAATGTCAGATACAGTACACATCATGTTTGTTTACAAAAAAAAAAAGACTAACTGCCTAAGTGTTGGCCCTTTTTACGTTATACCTGTTCAAAGACAAGACTTTTGGGCTCTATGTGTCAAACGCACGATAGTTTGCAATTGTGTCGTGTAAAAACGGGCGCACTGGCACCAGGTCTGGCAATTTATCTGTCGAACATCAGTTCACTTGTGCTGGCGTGGGATGGGTGTAAATGTTTGAGGTGTGTCCTTAAAAACAAGCGCGAAAGTGACAGTTTCAATCAGCGCTAATGGAAAGTTTTAAGACCCACAAAAAGCAGGTCATAAAAGTAAAGCGGGTCCTAACGGTAATACAAGTTGAAAGAGGAAGTGCAGCCTATCCAGCCATGACAAACAGTCAGTGCTCATGAAAGGAGAGATGTGCCTGTTCTTGTCCCGGTGAATCTCGTATTTAGAAACACACAAAAAAAGAGACATAATGCGTCTCCTGGTCCCATGGTGTTTATACTTGCGTACTATTGTTTGTACAGAAGGATGTGGTACCTTCAGGCGTTTGGAAATTGCTCCCAAGAATAAACCAGACTTGTGGAGGTCTACAATTCTTGGCGGATTTCTTTTGATTTTCCCATGAGGCACTGAGTTTGAATGTAGGCCTCCAATTCAGAAGCTTCTAAAGTCATGACATAATTTTCTGGAATTTTCCAAGCTGTTTAAAGGCACAGTCATCTTAATATCTGTAAACTTCTGACCCACTGGAATTGTGATACAGTGAATTGTAAGTGAAATAATCTGTTAGAATTGTTAGAAAAATTACTTGTGTCATGCACAAAGTAGATGTCCTAACCGATTTGCCAAAACTATAGTTTGTTAACAAGAAATTTGTGGAGTGGTTGAAAAACAATTTTCTTGACTCCAACCTAATTTTATTTAAACGTCTGACCTCAACTGTATGTCTACCTGCATACTTAATTTAGCTTGATCAAATGTCCTTCCCCGTCTCCAAAAAACACCTCTCATCCTGTTACCAAAGACGCACTCCTCCGAACGTCTTGAAATGTTTCGCTCCTATAATGCCGTATCAACGGTAGGCCTAGGCTATATCTGGTTAATTCAGAACCTGTCTCACACATACAGTTCAATGCAATTTACCGGAGCCTTCTATTGAGATGCGTCAAGACAGGTAGGCTATGCTAGGTTTGTTGAAGCCAATTGCAACAATGTTGACTGCCAACACAGCAAATACTTTTTTTTGTAATACTTTTGCTATTACTTGTGACTGTAGCTTATGCTATTTAATAAACTGTAGCATCAATCCACAATGGACCAGGACTAGAACATACCGAATTGGAGTTGAAGACAATGCAAAGGCCGTCAATAACCTACAGAACTTGATACAAACACAGGCGTTGATTGGCCAGCCATTGGCCAAGCCCGCATCACACCTACAACTTGTTCATTCATCAAAACCCAGCCCTTCCGTGCCACCGACAGCTATTGTGCTCATAATTCCGGCCGTGACCTATAGCGCTACCGCCAGCACTGAGATTGACTGTTATGTCTCCTGCAACATCAAAATACATTGTTGAAAACAACATGTTTGATTCTCTCTGGAAATGTGCTTATTTCCTGTCAGTGCAGATGAAGGAAAGGTTCAAGGAAAGGGTACGAGGAAGCTAACCACTGTAGAGTTTTCAGATGCTGTGGACTTCTATCTTCATCAAGATGGAATGCGTGATGTGGTGGTGGTGGTATAATATGGTGGCTGTGGTCTACTGTATGAGTCTGGATGTAGACCATCATGGCCATGACGGGCCTCTATTCCCACCACGGCGACTAGCAGGACAGCCAGCTCCAGTTGAACCCAGTCAGTTAGCCAGCCAGGGCGGCATCCAAATGGAGGATGACTTGCAGCGTAATGGATCTAATGTTGAAACACGTGGACAGAGTAGGGCTGCGCCTTATTCAAAGTTTATGATGTTGGAGACCAGCGTCTCCCGGCCCGTGTATAAATTATGTGTTGCTCGAGGGTGCACTCATTTTAACCCTGATTTCCTGTGAATTATTAATGATCAACAGGGTCAGGACTTGCTTTTAGTATTCCCATGTGGTGCGCTGTGGAGCTAAGCGCTGCATCTGCACTTATAATATCATCACTTGAAGAGAATAGACTCTCTCGGCTAACTCGACAAACAACTTTCACACAAGTAATGCATTTGAGTGGTTGAATGCATGTATGTTAGACAGCATGAATGTGTGTTTAAGTGTGAGGGAGAGAGTACATTTGAAAAGTCTATTTCCAAAACGCTAGGTGTGTACGATATTACTGTTCTCAGGTTTTTAATTGATAGATTTTAGATGTGTTTTTTTTTTGCAAAACACTACACATCCATTGTTTAACTGGAATGGTATGTTTGTATCCTGTATATTTTACTGTGATATGTGGTTGTCTCACCTAGCTAATTTAAGATGAATGCACTTTCTGTATGTCGCTCTGGATAAGAGCATCTGCTAAACACCATTTCAAATGTAAATGTTTTGCATACAGATCTCATGTATTGATTTTGAAATATTGATGTCATAAATGTATAATTTGTACATCTTTAAATAATATAGATATTTGTTACACTACATGACCAACCCCATGCCATGATTAGATGAAAAAACACCAATATCTTTCATTTCTTTAAAACAATTAAAAGCTAAATGACCAATTTCTGGAAACATATATAACGCTTTTGAATAAAACTCTTCATTTATTCTGCATGTGAGCATCTTTAGAATGTTCTACGTTGCTTTGTTTTAAGGTGTTTTTTGGAAAGAATCCTTGGCTTCAGGTCATAGTTTCAGATCAGCTCAGTTATTTCTCCAGTCTACTTCCTCCCATGGCTGTTCTGTCCTGTAATTTGAAGACAGGGGATGCATCCGAAATGGAATAGGGTGTCATTTGGAATGACGATAGAGAGGAGAGAAGGGACATTTTAGTGTTTGATGACAGGTATTACACCACCGTGAAGTTCAGCTAATCGGCACATTTTTCATAGAATTGGTCTGCTGTTGAAGATGCTCTGTGCTGACCAAGAATTGCCGCCCTGCCTCCTCACACGTAAACGATTAATGAGAAGCTGAAACTGTACTCCAACCGCTCTGAGAAAATGGCTTGATTAAAAGACAGCTGTGCCTAATTGGCAGCGGCGAGGATTGTTTGGTAATAGCCAGGAAGTGTTACCCTGCGACTCCTCAAGATGGTTCCCCACAGTACAGTACAGTACAGTACAGTACAGTACAGTACAGTACAGTACAGTACAGTACAGTACAGTACAGTAGACATTTGCAGGCCAAGGGAAAGCAAATAGCCCTGATGGTCTGTAGGCTATGACCCAGACACTGTTGGCAGAGACCAAATACAGCTGTCGACATTTCCCATGCAGTACATAACGCAACCAAGATTAATTGCAATTCGGCAAATCAACAACTCAACGACTGCGTTTCGAGACTTTATGCAGGAATACAGTATGTCTGTATTGCATGGTGCCTTGTGTGGACAGCTGGTTTAAATAATTAAAGCAATGTGCTGTATATTTACACATGCATGCTAATTGCTTTAATGTCTAATCTATTTCAAATCTGAAACACACAAAGCGGGGCCGTACAGTGCATTCGGAAAGTATTCCGACCCATTGACTTTTTCCACATTTTGTTTGGTCGGGCGGCCAGCTCTAGGAAGAGTCTTGGTGGTTCAAAACGTCTTCCATTTAAGAATAATGAAGGCCACTGTGTTCTTGGGGACCTTCAATGTTGCAGACATGTTTTGGTACCCTTCCCCAGATCTGTGCCTCGACACAATCCTGTCTCGGAGCTCTACAGACAATTCCTTCGACCTCATGGAATGCTTTTTACTCTGACATGGACTGTCAACTGTGGGACCATATATAGACAGGTGTGTGTCTTTCCAAACCATGTCCAATCAATTGAATATACCACAGTTGGACTCCAATCAAGTTGTAGAAACATCTCAAGGATGATCAATGGAAACAGGATGCACCTGAGCTCAATTTGGAGTCTCATAGCATAGGGTCTGAATACTTATGTAAATGAGTTATTTCTGTTTTTATTTTTAATACATTTGCTAAAATGTCTAAAAGCCTGTTTTTGCTTTGTAATAATGGGGTATTGTTTGTAGATTGACGAGGAAAATGTTTTATTTAGTCCATTTTAGAGTAAGGCTACAACGTAACATAACGTGGAAAAAGTCAAGTTGTCTGAATACTTTCCGAAGGCACTGTTTAAGTGACGATGATGCTAGTTTATATTAAATATCTCCACTTCTGCACCATATACCTTTATGTTTCAGTTTATTGTGTTGGAAGGCTGGCCTATGTTTTGGTGCTTGGTAAAGAGCTTGTGGCTTTTTTCCTGTGTCCCTAAGCAGCAAGTCATTTTCTCATAGCTGTCCTTCATCACTTATTCACAGGGGCTATCTATTATGTATTGTGATCTGATTGAGAGTGAGTGTTCTCTGTTCTGGCCCCTTCATGAACCCTCCTTTTGAGCACTAGCTTAAAAAAACACTGATCCAGACTGACCTCAAATTCAAAATTCACCCGTAACACAATTTTAAGAGAGGTATTTGACTTAAAAGTGATATCAGAATGATTAAATGCATGTGCGTGAGAGAGGAAAGTAGATAACGTAGCTTTGATGATTTGAATGTTTGAAAAGGTATATTAATGCATAGCCAAAGACAACCTCAAGACATTCGGTATATGTTATTCTGACAAAGTTTAGTGGAGTCAAACATTTTAAACAGCATTTTAAACAATGCCCTCAAAGTTCCTAGCTAGGGTCACGGTGGGTTTATGCCTCATTCATAACCCATTTCACTGTAACTAAAATACATATTGTACACTCACAGTACAGTAGCTTACATACATACTCAGAGAGGAGGCATATTTTTAGCCAACTATCAGAAACAGACAGCCTCCCTACCTGCAAGCCAGAGTCCCTAATCCCCAGCAATAGCTTCACCTTGTCCACCTCCTCCTCTTACAGTAGACACATCCAGCGATGAACTCTCTGTGGTGGTCCCACTGATGCTTGGCCTCCACACAGCCAGCCAGCCCCCCGTCTCCCCCAACCGTCTGAGCAATGACAGGCTGCTGTCAACACAATCCAGCCTGAACCGCCCACCCACCGAACAGACCTGACTGGGCCTGACGGGAGCTCTAGATGAATGCCGGTTCCAGCTGGACAATGTAGTGCATTGTCTGCTTTGGAAAGAGCGGTCAAAGCCTTTTCGTACAGTTTTTTGTTCGGTTGTGTTTGGTGATGAGCTTCTGTCTGTCATTCTGGTTTTCTCCCGTTATTGTAATCCGATAAGAATGATTCCTGGCCATCTTGAATTTCCCATGATGCCTTGAGGCAAATCATAATTTAAACATTAGATCTGACAGCTCAGAAGAAAGAAATGTTGATGTTTTATTCAATATTTCTAATTCTGGCTCCTGAAAAGGGTTGATGTTCGACCTTTTACCAGACCATTATTCATTCCCCACCAAACTTTACAGTTGCCACTATGCATTGGGGCAGGTAGCACTCTCCTGGCATTCGTCGAACCCAGATTTGTATTTCGGACTGCCAGATGGTGAAACATGATTGATCACTCCAGAGAACTCGTTTCCACTACTCCAGAGTCCAATGGCTGCGAGCTTTTTACCACTCCATTCGACGCTTGGCATTGCGCATGGTGATCTGCTCGATCTGCTTGTGTGTGGCTGCTCGTCCATGGAAACCCATTTCGTGAAGCTCCCGACAAACAGTTATTGTGCTGACTTTGCTTCCAAACCGCCTCTACTTACTTACTGGCTTTATTGTCCCCATAGGGAAATTTTGTTTAAATGTGTACATGACACTGAAACAAAATTTCCACATGGGGATAATAAAGTCAGTAAGTAAGTAGAGGCGGTTTGGAACACGGTAGTGAGTGTTGCAACCGAGGACACGATTTTTATGTGCTATGCTCTTCAGTACTCGGCGGTCCCATTCTGTGCCCTTTTGTGGCCGACCACTTTGCTGCTGAGCCGTTGTTACTCCTAGACATTTCCACTTCACAATAACAGCTCTTACAGTTGACCCGGGGAATTTCTAGCCGAGCAGAAATTTGACAAACTGACTTGTTTGAAAGGTGGCATCCTATGACGGTGCCACGTTGAAAGTCACTGCGCTCTTCAGTAAGGCCATTCTACTGTTAATGTTTGTCTATGGAGATTGCATGGCGGTGTGCTCGATTTTATACTCCTGTCATTAACAGGTGAGGCAGAAAGTGGTGTCCACATACTTTATATATATATATATATAAAGTATATATATATATATATATATATAGTGTAATTTAAAAGTACAGTATGCTTATTAACCTGCCATAAATAATATGACTCAGGAGGTCTAAGCTTGAGAGAGAGAGAGGGAGAGGTAGAGACGTGGCCAATATCTGAACTGTATCTGAACTGAAATAGACCCAGAGGACTTACTCAAAGTTCAAGGAATGCCCCAAAAAGAGACCCATGCATTACAGCTGTTACAGTTATGAAATGGTGGCATGATTTTATGTTATTCTAACTGCAGGAAAGACTAAACAAGACTAATAACTTTCTGCAGACCAAAACTCCGGACTAGGGAAAGCAAATTAGCTTAAACCCAGGTCGGGATTGGCTGTGTGAAAGGCGAGGTACCCTTGACCCTGTCTCTCTCTACCCTCACTGTGATGTTAGAGCGAGGGCGATGCCATCAAGTGCGGCCGGCAATCTCCCAAAGCTCTGGGATGAGCAAGAGTTGTGTCAGCACAGAGCCGGGATCAATAAGATTAAGACGTATTGCATTATAGACATGCATGTACACAGAGGTATACACACGTACTGTACACACGCTGAGACACACACACAGTACATGTTTCTGACATGTACCATACTGTCAAAACTAGTTAACACTTCGCCTTTGAATATGAGAATGCACAAAACACATGTTACATATAACACATGAACATGTTTTTCACACAGATAGTATAACTAGAACCCACACAGACACACCTACAGTAAATATACAATTCAGATTATTTTGGCAATAAAAGGAAATATGGGGCTAATTTATTTCTGAGATGCTGTAGCTGTATGGGACAGATGAGGGACATTTCTTAGCTTTCACAACACCATCTATTTGTGTAATATACACCCCTGAGATGGAACTGGACTTGTGCTTTTTCATGATACACCATATTTTTATCACCTCTGCTGTTGGTGAGGATTGTGTAGAAAATGCATTGTGTGGCTTATTCAGTGTTGGCCTACTGTGGCTGGTGGCAATTAATAGGGAGAAATGAGAGTGGAGCCTGGTGTGGACTGATGCTCAACGCCTCGTGATTCTGGGATGGCAGTAAATAACATTACAGCACTGGACCAACATCTCTGAACCTGCAGATCCATCATCAGCGTTGCTAGCTTCTATACTTTAACACACGTGAGTGTACACACACACACACACACTTGGAATATAACAGATGAGAATCTGAAAATAGTACAGATGATCTGATGGTCAATTTCCAACCCAAGGTAAATGGCCTTTATTCAGGACGAATAAATTCAAGTTGTTCTATCTGCAGAGACGGCGACAGAGGAGCAGCAGCTCATAAACAGAGCAGGCAGTCAGCTAAAAGTCTCACTTAATGACCTTTTCCATATCCAACCTTTATAATCATGCTGGGAGAGGAAGTTCATTCCCTTTAATAACATGCAGGATATTGAGACAGGCCTTGTATAATTTGTCGACTATGTCCTGTTCTTATAAGTCATCTGCAGTTGTTAGTTGTTAGTTCTATTACAAAAGTCTACCAAAGTTGTAGGACTTTTTGAACGTGTTATACTTTTTCAAAGTGATACTGTGTTTTGAATACACACTGTCTAGCTTGTTTTATATCTATTTCCATCTCCCGTGGAGAAGCGCAGGATATTGAATAACATATTATAACGATGAAAGTCACGCAGTTTATGGGCAATTGGACAAATGTTTTTTTAGTTCAAATTCATACTGAACATAATCATCCTTTTAGAGTTACTCTACAATGCTCTCAAACCACTGGCAATGTATGCTCAGTATTCTATCCTTTGAGGGTCTGTAAAAAAAAAAACTGAGCGTTAAATGGAATTATTATTTTTATACAACTGTTTTCAGGATAATGTATGTGACATGGCGGCAATTCTCACCCAACCAGTGTCAAGTCAGATACCACAAAGTCAAGTAAACTTCATTGAGTTAATTCCAAATCCTCACGCCTGGGAGGTCGTAGAGGCTTACAAGTTGGGCTGTTTTCACCCCCCCTCTCATTTCTTAGCTTTGTTTGAATTGATATGACCATTGGGGTCGATAGACACAATGTCACAGACATGAAAACTAATCTTATACACTACAGTCTCTCACCCAAGTTCTGGCCTCTTGTCCATTGATATTAAAAAACAGTGTGTCTGTCAGAATCATTTTGCCTGACTGTGTCATACAGAGGGGGAAGATGTTTGACACCGTGTCTCTGAATGTGATTATGTTCATCTGATTTAAACCAAATAGAATGATATGGGAGATCAGTCGACGCGAGGCACTGAATCCAAAAGCCACGTTGGAAACCACAATGTCCATACTGTAGCCACGAAATTGCAATATCCTAAGCCTAAGGACATGTGACTAGCAGTATGGAAGCGATGGAGGCTCTGTGGATTGGGGCTCAGTTATTACTCTGTTACTGTGGACAGACAGGAAGTCCCACACCACCAGAGCAGTGGCACTTCCTCTCTAATTAGAACAGTTTGGCAGGCCAGGCAGTGTCCCACTCTCCAAGTGTCACTCAATGATTCAGCCCTACCTATTCTTCTGTGGTTTGGGATGGGTGGATTGGATGGAAAGTTTGTTTTGATTGATGTTTAAATGTTGACGGGCTTTAATCAGACTCAGGTACAAATAAAGAGAGGTGTTTTCTTGACTGAATACAGGGCATGTCCTTAAGTGGTCTGCCTCTAGAGTATACCGACGCACTGTGTTTGTAGATAGATGGTGAAGATAGCCCTTCGTTACAGTGACATGATGCGTCTGAAGGGAGCAAAATGACAAGATTGTTATTTCATAAAAGGATTAATAAAGCAAATGTCAATCTGTCAAGAGTTTGATGGATGCTTGCCTGAAGTCTTGTTTCCGTGCCTTAGATTAGGCACGAGGACACAACGAGCACTCAGGGGGGGGGGACACATTCCTCTGGTAAATATCATAAAAAGGCTAAATATTTTCCATGGATTTTCCATACAACTTTCCATTGTGCTTATTTAATTATACAGTGCATTCAGAAAGTATTCATACCCCTTGACTTATTTCACGTTTTTTTGTGTTATAGCCTGAATTCAAAATGGAGACAAAAGTTTGGACACACCTACGCATTCAAGGGTTTTACTTTATTTGTACTATTTTCTACATTGTAGAATAATAGTGAAGACACCAAAACTACGAAATAACACATAAGGAATCATGTAGTAACCAAAAAACTGTTAAACAAATCCAAATATATTTTATATCTGAGATTATTTTAAGTAGCCACCCTTTGCCTTGATGACAGCTTTGCACACTCTTGGCATTCTCTCAACCAGCTTCATGTAGTAGTCACCTGGAATGCATTTCAATTAACAGGTGTGCCTTGTTAAAAGTTCATTTGTGGAATTGAATTCCTTCTTAATGCATTTGAGCCAATCAGTTGTGTTATGACAAGGTAGGGGTGGTATACAGAAGATTATGAGATATGAAGGTAAAACCCAGATGCAGACCACATCAGATAACCAATAGTTTAATAATCCCAGTAGTCCAGAGAAGTGGGGGAAAGGTACAGGACGGCAGGCAAACTCAGGGTCGGGTCAGGCAGAGGTCGGTAATCCCGAGGTAGGGCAAAGGTACAGGACGGCAGGCAGAGTGGTCAGGCAGGCGGGATCAGAAACAGTAAAGGCAGGGTCAAAACCAGGAGGGTGCGGAAAAAGCAGGAGCTGAGACAAACCGCTGGTTGGCTTGAACAAACAAGATGAACTGGCATAGACAGACAGAAAACACAGGTATAAATAAATACACAAGGGTTAATGGGGAAGATGGGTGACACCTGGAGGGGGATGGAGATAATCACAAAGACAGGTGAAACAGATCAGGGTGTGACAGAAGGTTGCCCATATTATGGCAAGAACAGCTCAAATAAGCAAAGAGAAATGACAGTCCATTACTTTAAGACATGAAGGTAAGTCAAAAAACTTTGAAAGTTTCTTCAGGTGCAGTTGCAAAAACCATCAAGCGCTATGATGAAACAGATAAGTCCATTAGACATACCAACCTCGGAAATTGCAGCCCAAATAAATGCTTTACAGACTTCAAGTAACAGACACATCTCAACATCAATTGTTCAGAGGAGACTGCATGAATCAGGCCTTTATGGTTGAATTGCTGCAAAGAAACCACAACTGAAGGACACCTACTATTTTGGTTACTACATGATTCCATATGTGTTATTTCATAGTTTTGATGTTTTCACTATTATTCTACAATGTAGAAAATAATTTTAAAAAAATAGAAAAATCATTGAATGAGTAGGTGTCAACTTTTGACTGGTACTGTATATTTCTCTCATCCATCTAAACGCAATACCCGATAATGTCAAAGTGAAAACATGTTTTTAGAAACTCTTGGCAATTTTATTGAAAATTAAATACAGAAATATCTCATTCACATAAGTATTCACACCCCTTTGCTATGACGCTCCAAATTATGATCAGGCACATCCAGAAATATACAGTACCAATTTCCTTTGATCATCCTTGATATCACTACAACTTGCTTGGAGTCCACCTGTGGCCAATTCAACTATTTGGACTTAAAACTATTTAAAACAAAAAAACACACGTCTATATAAGATCCTACAGTTGACAGTGCATGTCAGAGCAGAAACCAAACCATGAAGTCCAAGGAACTGTCCATAGATCTCTGAGATAGAATGTTGATGAGTGATACAGTAGCAAGTACCTGGATTTCTTTGGAATTACCTGGATTTCTGCATAAATTGGTCATCAAATTTGATCTGATCTTCATCTACGTCACAACAATAGACAAACATAGTGTGCTTAAACTAATAACACACACATTATTGTATTTTTCTTGTCTATATTGAATACCATTTAAACATTCACAGTGTAGGTTGGAAAAAGTATGTGAACCCCTAGGCTAATGACTTTTCCAAAAGCTGATTGAAGTCAGGAGTCAGCTAACCTGGAGTCCAATCAATGAGACGAGATTGGAGATGTTGGTTAGAGCTGTCTTGCCCTATAAAAACACTCACAAAATTTGAGTTTATTATTCACAAGAAGCATTGCCTGATCTGAACTATGCCTCAAATAAAAGAGATCTCAGAAGACCTAAAATTAAGTGTTGTCACGCCCTGACCATAGAAAGCTGTTTATTCTCTATGTTGGTTGGGGCGTGATAGTGACTAGGGTGGGTCATCTAGGTGAATTGTATTTCTATGGTGGCCTGATTTGGTTGCCAATTAGAGGCAGCTGTTTATCGTTGTCTCTGATTGGGGATCATATTTAGGTAGCCATTTCCCAATTGTTATTTGTGGGATCTTGTCTACAGTAAGTTGCCTTTGTGCATACCAGTAGCTCACGTTTCGTTTGTACTTGTTTGTTTTGTTTGGTGAGTTTCGGTTATTTAATAAAAAATATGTGGAACTCTACGCACGCTGCGCCTTGGTCCAATCATTACGACGAACGTGACAGAAGATCCCACCAACAATGGAACAAGCAGCGTGCCCGGTAGATAATGGCATCCTGGTCTATAGAGGAGATTAGGGAGATAACACCCTGCCATGGAGGCAGGCGGAACCAGCGAAGGAGGGACAGGGATGAAGTCAGGGAGGTAGGTCACAGAAACCCCAATAAAAAGAAATTGGGGGGGGGGCACATGGAGCAGTCGGCGGAGCCGAGTAGTGAACCAGAGCCAGTCTGGGAGAAGAAGGAGAATTTGGAGGAGAGAGAAATGGGGGAGTTGTTGAGTTGGTGGAGGATGCACGGATTTGGAATAAAGGAACGTGTTGTCAGTTTGGTGCCACCTGAGTCAGCTCCCCGTACTCGTCCTGAAACGTGTGTTAAACTCTCCCTCAAGTGCGCTTTCCCAGTCAGGTGTGTCCTGTTCCTGCTCCTCGCACTCGCCCTGAGGTGAGTGTCACCAGCCCGGTGCCACCTGTACCGGTCCCACGCACCAGGCCTCCAGTGCGCCTCCACAGTCCAGTACGTCCTGTGCCTCTTCCCCGCACTCGCCCTGAGGTGCGTGTCACCAGCCCGGTACCACCAGTGCTGGCACCACGCATCAGGCCTCCAGTGCACCTCCACAGACCAGAGCTTCCGGCGACAGTTCCCAGTCCAGAGCTTCCGGCGATGTTCCACAGTCCGGAACCTCCAACGACAGTCTACGGTCCGGAACCTCCTGAGACGGTCGGCGGTCCGGAGCCTCCTGAGACGGTCGGCGGTCCGGGAACCTCCAGCGACGGTCGGCGGTCCAGAGCCTCCAGCGACGGTCTGGGGTCCAGAGCTTCCTGCGACGATCCATGGTCCGGTTCCTCCGGTGACGATCCACAGTCTGGAGCCTCCGGCGACGACCCACGGTCCGGAGCTTCTGGCGATCAATTCTGGTCCGGAGCTTCTGGTGATGCCCACCCGGACCCTCCCCTATTGAGTCAGGTTTTGCGGTCGGAGTCCGCACCGTTGGGGTGGGGGGGAGGAGGGTACTGTCACGCCCTGAACATAGAAAGCTGTTTATTCTCTATGTTGGTTGGGGCGTGATAGTGTCTAGGGTGGGTCATCTAGGTGAATTGTATTTCTATGGTGGCCTGATATGGTTCCCAATTAGAGGCAGCTGTTTATCGTTGTCTCTGATTGGGGATCATATTTAGGTAGCCATTTCCCCATTGTTATTTGTGGGATCTTGTCTACAGTAAGTTGCCTTTGTGCACACCAGTAGCTTCACGTTTCATTTGTACTGAATTTTGTTTGGTGAATTTCCTTTAATTAAAGATATGTGGAACTCTACGCACGCCGTGCCTTGGTCCAATCATTACGACGAACGTGACAAGTGTTGACTTGCATCTAGCTGGAAAGGGTTACACAAGGATCTCTAAAAGCCTTGATGCTGATCAGTCCACGGTAAGACAAACTGTCTATAAATGGAGAAATTTCAGCTCTGTTGCTACTCTCCCTAGGAGTGGCCATCCTGAAAAGATGAGAGCACTGCGCAGAACGCTCAGAACGCTCAATGAGGTTAAAAATAATCCTTGAGTATCAGCTAAAGACTTATAGCAATCTCTGGAACATGTTTACATCTCTGTTGACGAGTCTACAATACCTAAATCACTAAACAAGAATGGTGTTAATGGGAGGACACCACGGAAGAAGCCACTGCGATCCCAAAAAAACATTGCTGCCCATCTGAAGTTTGCAAAAGTGCACCTGGATTTCCCACAGCGCTACTGGCAAAATATTCTGTGGTCAGAAGAAACTACAGTTGAGTTGTTTGGAAGGGACACACAACACTATGTGTGGAGAGAAAAGGCACAGCACACCAACATCAAAACCTCATCCCAACTGTAAAGTATGGTGGAAGGAGCATCATGGTTTTGGGCTGCTTTCCTGCCTAGGGCCTGGACAGCGTGTTATTATCATCGGAAAAATGAATTCCCAAGTTTATCAAGACCATTTGCAGGAGAATGTTAGGCTATATGTCCAGCAAATGAGTTTCAGCAGAAGTTGAGTGATGCAACAGGACAACGACCCAAAACACAGAAGTAAATCAACAACAGAATGGCTTCAACAGAAGAAAAAATGCCTTCTGGAGTGGCCCAGTCAGAGTCCTGACCTTAACCCGATTGAAATTCTGTGGCATGACCTCAAGAGAGCAGTTCACACCAGACATCTCAAGAATGTTGCTGAACTGAAACAATTTTGTAAAGAGGAATGTTCCAAAATTCCTCCTGACTGTCTGATCCGCAACTACAGAAAGCGTTTGGTTGAGGTTATTGCTGCCAAAGGAGGGTCAACCAGCTATTAAATCCAAGGGTTCACATACTTTTCCCACCCTGCACTGTGAATGTTAACACAGTATGTTCAATAAAGACATGAAAACGTATAATTGTTTGTGTTATTCCTTTAAGCAGACTGTGTCTGTCTATTGTTGTGACCTAGACGAAGATCAGATCAAATTTTATGACCAATTTATGCAGAAATCCACATACTTTTTCTTGCCACTGTATCTGGGAAAGGGTATAAAAGAATGGAGTGTTAAATGTTTCCAAGAGCACAGTGGTCTCCATCATTGGAAAATGGAAAACAATCTGAAACTATCAAGACTGCCTCAAGTTTGCAGTCTGATCAAACTGGGCAGAAAGGATCTTAGTCAGGGAGGTGACCAATAACCACTCTGACAGAACTAAATAGCTCATTGGCTAAGATGGCAGAACTTGCCAGAAGGACAGTCTGTACAGCACTTCACCAATCTGGGCTTTAAGGGAGAGTGGCCAGATGGATTCAACTCTTGAGAAAAAGGCACATGACAGCATGCCTGGAGTTTGCAAAAAGGCACATGAAAGACTGAGAGCATAAGGCAAAAGATTATGTGGTCTGATGATACAAAATTGTATCTCATTGGCCTGAATGCAAAGTGCTATTTCTAGAGAGAAACAGGTACAGCTCATCACCCGTCTAACACCATCCCTCCCGTGAAGCATGGTGGTAGCAGCATCATGCTATGGGGATATTTTTCAGCGGCAGGAACTGGAAGACTTGTAAGGACAGAGGAAACAATGAATGGAACAAAATACACACAAATCCTTTATAAAAACCTGCTTCAGAGTGCAAACAACCTAAGACTGGGGGCGAAGATTTTAAGTTCCAACAGTACAATGAACACAAGCATACAGCCAAAACAGCGCTGGAATGGCTTCAGAACAAGAATGTGAAGGTCCTTGAGTGTCCCAGCCAAAACCCGCACTTGAATCCCATTGAAAATACGTGGAAAGAATTGAAGATTGCCGTTCACTGCTGCTTCCCATCTAACATAACAAATCTGAAAGGAAGAATGGGAGAAAATCCCCAAATCCAAATGTGCAAAGCTGACATACCCAAGATGACTCAAAGCTGTAATCACCGCCAAAGGTGCTTCTACAAAGTAATGACTTAGGGGTGTGAATACTTATGTAAATATAATATTTTTATTTGAATTTTTATACATTTGCAAAAAAACTACAAAAAACATGTTAATTCTTCATTATTAATTCTCAAAGTGTATGATTATGATGAGGGACAATGTCTAGATTCTGCCTAAGCCCATTAAAGCTCAGCTAGGGGGGACTAATAGATTAGATTGAAAAAGGGAATGACCATAGGGGGAAATTGAATGCAGGGACTAAAGATGTGAGGCCCTGCCGCTGCTGGTCAGTCAGCCTGTACTGACTGCCATTGGCATAGAGGCTTGGTTGAACTCGTAGAACCATTGTGCTGCAGCTTAACAGAGAGGATTATCAAATGACACTTTAGCTTCTCAAGCTAGTCACAACTGAAGGCTACATGGCCCATGGGAGTAGAGAAGAAAGGCTTACTGTACGGATCAGCGTGCCCGCAAGACTTTAAACACCAGAACCCCAGAACTTTTCTCGTTTTTATTGTGGCCTATTCTGCAAAGATAATCAGAGACAGTGAGGGAGAGAGTGGGGAAAGGACAGGGGGAGGTGAAGAAGAAAAACAACCAGTGGCGCCGGACGGTGCTGAGCCTTTAATCTTTGCTGCTTGGAGAATACAAACGATCCAGTAATCGTCCCTGACCTTGACACTGACAACAAGGTCACTGGGGAGCCGGGGTGTTTGCATTCCCACAGATGATTTGCCGAGACATGCAGAACAATTAGTGAACTGGATACAAGGCCATCATGTTGTCCCCCCCCCCCCCCGCCCCTCGGGTCCTGTACCTGTTCCCCTTCCTGGCTGGCACCTCACACTTCATTATGATAGATCACACATCAATACGGCGAAGCCAGGTCAGCCTTCAGGTCTCTTTTTCTCTCTCTCTGTGTGTCTGTGTGTGTGTGTGTGTGTGTGTGTGTGGGCGAGTCTCCTTTATGTGATTAAAGGACTTTTACCCTCCAACTGTGTAGCCTTACCTTTGTTATTAAATATTTCGTAGAGTTTAGACAGAATTATACTAAAGGCAGATTCAATTTGTGTTTTCAACTGTTTTATTATAATAGTAGGAACTGTGGTCTTGAGCTAGAGCAGTTTCATAACAGGGAATTAATACATGACCCTCTCTGTTTAGATCAACACAATGAACAGCAAACAATGACATATTATGCTGAATACTGTTATGATGAATAATGTTATAATTATAATGAATAATGAATAATGTTATGCTGAGTGATGCCAATCAGATACCCAACATAATTAATTCCCGACAATAATTCCCCACCTGTCTCCGAAAATGAATCTCTGAGGTTAAGATTGAGAGCCAGTGCTGCTCCTTCCAGTGCTGCTCCTACCAGCACAGCACTCTTTTCCTCCCGCCAGCCATGCTGCAAAACTGCATCCAGCTTCACCCCCCCCACCCCCCCCCCCCACCCCCCCACACACACAACCTGGACTCAGGGAAAGGAAATGGAAAGGGGGATACCTAGTCAGTTGTATAACTGAATGCATTCAACAGAAATGTGTCTTCCGCATTTAACCCAACCCGGTCGACGTGACATAGTACATGTAAATCCGGGACACTCCAATTAGTATGATGTGATATTATGTTTCATATGGTCTGTATTCATTTGTGGATGTCCATCTATTTTGTACAATATGTCTAAAATATATAAAAAATTGTATGATATGTTACAAATTCCAATTTGTTGTGGCTAACGTTAGCTAGGTGGCAAGGTGGCTAACGTTAGCTAGGCTAGGGGTTAGCGGTGAGGAGCGCGAAAGAAGGGGAGAGGCGAGGGTGGAGGCGTTGGGAGGACGGGGAGCGATACTGGGCAGCGTCTTAGACCTGGGGGTGGGGGGGGGGATCTTCAGTTGGCATGGCATCAAGCATGATCTATTCCTATAACCTCCCTAAACCAGCATGATCTTGCAAGCTCACATTCTGTGAAACCAGCGTGAGCACAGTGGTCAATCTGGTTTGACAAGGGTATTCTATTCTGTTCAACATCAGCATGGAGTATAATCTTTAATTTTTGCATCATGTATTTGGACATACCCAACCATCTGCTCGTGAGATTCCTTCCTTAGGATATTAGTCTGTTAGACAGCCATACCTCTCCCACGAACCCAGCTCCTCTGTCAGCTCAGTGTAGACAAACACCAGGTTCACCCTGCACAGGAGGAACAATAGTTTATAATCTTTCAATGCCAGGGCTGTGTTCAAAATTCCCTAGACGGGTGTCAGTGTAGGCATCTTTGATAGGCACCAGTAAAAGTAACTGTGTCCCGAAATTATGAAATTATTCACACTACCTGGAGTGCCACAACCTAAAACAGTGTCGGCCCCTTACGATGCATAACCGCTTGCCCTCACATTCAGGTGCTACGCAAACATTATCGCATCCTATTCTCCTTTCCATCTTTCCTGTAACAAAGCCGATGGTTTCTAGAGTAGTCCTCCAGTACATTGAAGTTTCACTCTTTCTGTTCTGACTATAAGCCAAATGTTAGTGTGGTCATTAACAATGTCACTTTAATAATGTTTACATATCTTGCATTACCCGTCTCACATGTACAGTAAAACTGCATTCTATCAATTTCTACTTTATCTTAGTTTATGCCACTTTGACAGTGCTCGTCCATATATTTATATATTCTTAATTCCATTCCTTACATAGATGTGTATTGGGTATATGCTGTATATGCTGTGTATTGTTCGAAATGACTTGTTAGATATTGCTGCACTGTCCGAACTAGAAACACAAGCATTTCGCTGCACCCGCAATAACAGTTGCTAAACACATGTATGTGACCAATAAAATTGGACTTGATATGGTCTTCCATCAGATTGTGCCAAATAGCCAACTCCTATGTGTAGCCAACTTCCATGGCATGACAACAATCATACAATAGGATGAACAGATCTGTGAGCAGGCTGGCCGAATGTCGATTCCCTGCCAGGCGATGTTCACCTGCCTGTCCCGTGTGTGTGTGTGTGTGTGTGTGTGTGTGTGTCCTGTCACTCTTGTTTATCGTATTGTGCTCAACCGGACTGTGAGGGTGGGATTGTCCCTCATAAAAAGATTGACTTACTAAAGGATTGTGGACTAACCAGAATGACATCATTTGATTTATAGCAAACACTATCAGAATTTGCTTGTGTCTAGATGAATGCGTGGTGGATGAAGGACAGTGATAGTGGAACCAAACACAAGATATGCTATCCTATCTAGCTAAATTAGGATTTAGTAGTTTTAGTAATCTTGCTAGGTATCCATCTTAGTACAGTAATAGTACAATAGTAGAAAGGGACGCTGTATCTGCCAGGCAGGAAAACCATGTCAGAAAAGCTGATAGACTGAAGTTGGAGCATAGCTAGCCATCTTTCACATGGTAGCAATATTCAGAGAGGGTTTTTCTACAATCTTCACATAATTATAATCTTTATGGAATTAAAATCTAATTTCATCAATTACATGTGGAGAAACCTATTTTAGTGAACATTTAGCAAGCTACCAGCAGATGAAACAGAAAGTAAATTGTTTCTTCCCCTTCCCTTTCCCTGGTTTTAGCTTGCATCTATCACTGTCTAGCTGGCTAGGTTTAGGATATTTACTAGCCCATACCAGTGGCAAATGTAGTTATGTTATCTACATTTGGCAGTACACAAAGAAAATGATGCTCACTTGTTTTGCCAGCTAGAAAGAAACAAATTCATTCAGAAATGGAGGGAGAGGATAGATAGCTAGAGCAATAGCTAATAACACAAGCTGCTGCTTCTTCAAGCAGCATTGCAACCAACATTATTCAGCGCTGCAAATAAAGACTTTTTAACAAAATGATTTGTCATTTAAGTGACATTATTGATGAAACATTGTCATAATTTAACAATTTTCTTACCTCAACTGATCCACCTGGTTCCCACTTTGAAGCTGTCAAAATAGAACTGAGATCCACTCTCATTTCAGTCATTTACCAGGGCACTGAGGCAAATGCAGGATTTGCTCAGAGATTTTTCATTGAAGTAAAAATAAAAGTCCTAAACCAATTATATTTATTTTTAGCTCATGTTGTCATGTGTAAATGGCATTTTTCAGAAATAAAGTTGGTGATTGGACGGCAGTGTTATTAAGGCATTTTCACTGCTTTGCAAAAGTATTCTATTTTGTTTCATTACAACCTGTAATTTTAATGGATTTTTATTTGGATTTCATGTAATGGACATACACAAAATAGCCCATATTGGTGAAGTGAAATGAAAAAATTACTTTTTTTCAATAAATAATTAAAGAAAAAAAAAACTGAAAAGTGGTGCGTGCATATGTATTCACCCCCTTTGCTATGAAGCCCCTAAATAAGATCTGGTGCAATTACCTTCAGAAGTCACATAATTATTTAAATAAAGTCCACCTGTGTGCAATCTAAGTGTCACATGATCTGTCACATAATCTCAGTATATATACACGTGTTCTGAAAGGCCCCAGAGTCTGCAACACCACTAAACTAGGGGCACCACCAAGCAAGTGGAACCATGAAGATCAAGGCTCTCTCCAAACAGGTCAGGGACAAAGTTGTGGAGAAGTACAGATCAGGGTTGGGTTATAAAGAAAATATCAGAAACTTTGAACATCCCACGGAGCACCATTAAATCCATTTTTTAAAATGGAAAGGAAATGGCACCACAACAAACCTGCCAAGTGAGGGCCACCCACCAAAACTCACAGACCAGGCAAGGAGGGCATTAATCAGAGAGGCAGCAAAGAGACCAAAGATAACCCTGAAGGAGCTACAAAGCTCCACAGAGGAGATTGGAGTATCTGTCCATAGGACCACTTTAAGCTGTACACCCCACAGAGCTGGGCTTTACAAAAAAAAACATTGCTTCAAGAAAAAAATAAGCAAACACGTTTGGTGTTCGCCAAAAGGCATGTGGGAGACTCCCCAAACATATGGAAGAAGGTACTCTGGTCAGATGAAACAAAAATGTTGCTTTTTGGCATTCAAGGAAAATGCTATGTCTAGCGCAAATACAACACCTCTCATCACTCTGAGAACACCATCCACACAGTGAAGCATGGTGGTGGCAGCATTATGCTGTGAATATGTTTTTCATCAGCAGGGACTGGGAAACTGGTCAGAATTGAAGGAATGATGGATGGCGCTAAACACAGGGAAATTCTTGAGGGAAACCTGTTTCAGTCTTCAAGAGATTTGAGACTGGGACGGAGGTTCACCGTTCAGCAGGACAATGACCCTAAGCATACTGCTAAAGCAACACTTGAGTGGTTTAAGGGGAAACATTTAAATGTCTTGGAATGGGGCGGCAGGGTAGCCTAGTGGTTAGAGCGTTGGACTAGTAACCGGAAGGTTGCAAGATCGAATCCCCGAGCTAACAAGGTAAAAAAAAAAATCTGTCGTTCTGCCCCTGAACAGGCAGTTAACCCACTAGGCCGTCATTGAAAATAAGAATTTGTTCTTAACTGACTTGCCTGGTTAAATAAAGGTCAAATACAAAAAAAAATACCAAAAAAATGGCCTAGTCAAAGCCCAGACCTCAATCCAATTGAGAATCTGTGGTATGACTTAAAGATTGCTGTACACCAGTGGAACCCATCCAACTTGAAGGAGCTGGAGCAGTTTTGCCTTGAAGAATGGACAAAAATCCCAGTGGCTAGATGTGCCAAGCTTATAGAGACATACCCCAAGAGACTTGCAGCTGTAATTGCTGCAAAAGGTGGCTCTTCAAAGTATTGACTTTGGCGGGGGGGGGGGGGTGAATAGTTATGCACACTCAAGTTTTCTGTTTTTTTTTGTCTTATTTCTTGCTTGTTTCACAATAGAAAATATTTTGCATCTCCGAATATCCATTTTCATTCCAGGTTGTAAGGCATCAAAATTGGGAAAATGCCAAGCGGGTGAATACTTTCGCAAGCCACTGTACCCATCATCATTATTAATCCAAAATTAGAATGCTCAGGCTGGAAAGGGGAAGGGTTAGCTATCATGATAAGTAGTTGCAAGGCTGCTAATTAGCTATTAGATTGAGATGATGAGATTTGAAAGCGCAACCTTTGGGTTTCTAGACGTTCATGTTCTATGCCTACCCATCCACGCCAACCAACCACCCTACTTACCTTCTGTCTTATGTAAACATACCAAACATAACATATTATACTCATTGGAGTGTACCCGATTTACATTTACTATGTTACGTCTAGTCTATGACTATGCTCCCCAGCTTATAGCTGCTAACCCAGACCAGCTACCCTCTCTCTCCCAGCAATGCTGCTATCTCCAGCACAGCCCCCCTCTCTCCCCCCAGCCATGCTGCTAAAACCAATCCAGTTCCCCTCTCTCCCCCAGCCTAGCTCCTAACCTCAATCTAGCGGCCTATACTCCAAACCCAGGCCCCATAAATCCCAGCTCAGATCTCTCCAGGAGTGGTCCCTTCTAGGGCCTGGGGCCTAGCAAGATCAATCCAAGGTGGTGTGGCTGCAAGTCTCAGCAGCTTTTTCCCTGCTTTAAATGCAAATAGATTGAATCAGAAGGGAGTCGGAGGATCTCCACGGTGAGGGGTTCAGGAGTGACAGGTGCTAGGAAGGACGTGTGAGGAAGGGCAAGTTACAATTTCTGTTGATCTCACAAAGTTTAAGTGTGTTTGTGTGGAATATTGGGTCACACTTTATTTGGATAGTCTAGATTTTCTATCTGTAGATGCTCTACAGATGGTCGTATTATCTGTTGATAAGCAACTGCTTGCTAAGGTTACGGTTAGCGTTAGAACAAGGGTTAGGCTTATGGCTAAGGTTAAGGTTAGTAGATAGTTGAAATGTTACTGATAGTCTTTAGAGCATGAGTCCACCTGGATGGAAAATCTTATTTTTTTAATAAAAACAATATGCCATTTCAGAGTTTCCTTTAGGAAAAATTGGCACCTGACAACATGACAGGGAAGATTTTAATTTACCTGACATTTGAGAAATGTAATGGACATCCATATACACTCAGAGCCAACCTTGCGCAAACAGCACCTTCAATAAACAATGTGTTTTTTCACTTTCCTTTTAGAAAGCAGACAACAGGTGTTCGAAGTGATTAATATTCTGTCCAACACAGCCTATCCATCCATCCTTCCTATCTTTTCTTACTGGATTGTCTTAGTATGATAGTCTACTGGCATTTTACAAACCATGGGTTTCTTTTTGAATGTTTTTTTTCCAGGTTGTCTCTGTTTCTTCCAACCTAAACTCTGGTTTCTCTCTCTCTGTGTTTCTTCCAGTCCACTCTGGGTCAAATGGAGGGCCATGCAAGAGGACAAACTGCGGGAGGGGCCGCCAGTGTGTGCTGCTGGAGTCGACGGGCCGGGCAGAGTGTGTGTGCCAGGAGAAGTGTCGACCCACCTTTGTGCCGGTGTGCGGCTCCGATGGAAGGTTCTACGAGAACCACTGTGAGGTGTACCGCACCGCCTGCCTGCAGAAGAGACGGATCTACGTGGTGCACAGCAAGGACTGCTTCTTCAAAGGTAGAACCACATCTCCACACTGTGCTGATGTTGTCATTGGAAATCTTGTTATTTGGAAATGCTGATGTTCTGATATCAAACAAGTCAAATTGCAAAGATACCTTTTTGCTTAATGAATCAAAGGAAGTCTAAAACCCGAAGCTGGGAGACAATCATATCCACAAACTGAGACTGCGAGTCACAAACTAGAACATTCTCTAGAAGTTGTGCTAATTGTGTCAGTTGAGGACACATCATTCCTCCCTGAAATACAAACTAGAATTTATGACTGGAATATTCCATTCAATAGAGACAGAGTCAAACACATGGGGCATTAAAGAAATGAAAGAGGGGAAATCATTTGTGCGACATTCATAATGTTGTCTGTGTCCTGGCACTATGGCACAGGGTCAAGATTGTCATGGGAACCGTATCATTTCACTGACAGGTGGGCTCTCGTGTTATGGGAGCAGTCTCTGAGGTTATATTCAGCTTTTATATTCTATTAAGGGTTTATTTCAAGTAATTCATTGAGAACATGTCTAAAACTGAACAAAGCCCACTGAATCATTAACAACGGTAGAGTGATGTAAGCCAAATGGCAGACTTGTACATTTGGAAATGTTCTTGAAGTTCATGTTAAGCTGTCATATGTAATTCCAAGTATTGCATAAGCGTCCCAGTAACATCTGACATCAACCCATGTTCGGTCAAACCTAAACAGTAGTATCTGCAACTTCAGTTTGCTAACAGCTTCAATTCATAACAAACGACCACGGGTTACAAATACTGCATCAAAAGTCATTGGACTCCCAGTCTCGTCTCTCCTGAATGAATGTGCAATTCAACCAAAACGCCTACTTTATCAACAAAGCCGACCACCCACTCCATCACTGCTTCGACCCCCTGCCATCAGGTCCTAGCTACAGGTCGGCAAAGGGCCACTCTACTGCCTGTTAATACTGTTCACTGCTTTCCATACAAAGCAAAGTATATATGGGATGATGAAGGCCGTGTCTTGCTGTTTACAACTTCTTGTGGTGAAAGGAATTTCCTCTTGAATACCAAGAAGTAGCATTCATTCAGTCCTTACCAGCTACAAAAATGTGTTCATGACTGGCTGAGGGAGCGACATCCCTCTTTACTCTTAAGTTCATTTCCAATGTTGACGGGGACAGTTATATGCAGTAATTATTGGCCTTATGCTGATATAAATAGAAGTGAGTACAGTACATCGTTTACGGTGGTGTCATTCGACGCTGGGACCGGGCTAGTTAAGAGAGGTGCTTATGCATGAGCAGTGAATGTGTAGAAATGCTCTGTCATCTCACATTAGAGCGCCAGAGATCCCAGGCAGACACTGCCATGCATGCTTAATCCAAATTAGGCAGGTGTTCAATCGCCACATTATACTTGATCACCATTTCACCGCAAGCCAGCGGGAACGGAAGACGCTCACATAAATAGTCACGCTCAAATGTCAGTGAAGACGTATTTGTTTAAGTCTTCCGTTGTGGTGTGGAATATTGTGGTGTGGTGTGGGGGGGGGGGGGATATTATAGAGTCTGCTGAATTAGGTCATGTATTTTAACACAGCATTATTACCTCAAATGTTCATTATCAAACTTTCACTACTGTTATCAAATTATCAGTACTTAAACACACAGAAATAGACTCAGGCTTTTATTTGTTGAATTACCACAAAATCTTCAGCATGGGGTCGAAGGGTTCAGTTGCAGACAGAAAACAGGACAAACATGTATTCCCCTATCAAATGATGACTGGAAACCAGCTGTCCTCCATTAACCTTTTTTTAAATGGTTGAGTATTATGAGTATTATGCCCTTATTATGCCCTGCGGCATTGATATTTGCAGGCAAAAAATGTAAACAATATTTTGTCACAAATTTGCTGACAAGGGGAAAAAAAGGGTATAAATAATCAAATCAAATCAAATTGTATTGGTCACATACACGTGTTTAGCAGATGCTATTTCGAGTGTAGCGAAATGCTTGTGCTTCTAGTTCCGACAGTGCAGAAATAACTAACAAGTAATATCTAACAATTTCACAACAATACCTAATACACACAATCCAGGTAAAGGAATGGAATAAGAATATATAAATATGTGGATGAGCAAAGCGGCATCGACTAAGATGCAATAGATAGTATAGAATACAGTATATACATAAGAGATGAGTAATGCAAGATATGTAGACATTATTAAGGTGACTAGTGTTCCATTTATTAAAGTGGCCAATGATTTCAAGTCTGTATGCAGGCAACAGCCTCTCTGTGCTAGTGATGGCTGTTTAACAGTCTGATGGCCTTGATATAGAAGCTGTTTTTCCGCCTCTCGGTCCCATCTTTGATGCACCTGTACTGACCTCACCTTCTGGAAGATAACGGGATGAACAGGAAGTGGCTCGGGTGGTTGTTGTCCTTGATGAACTTTTTGGCGTTCCTGTGACATCGGGTGCTGTAAATGTCCTGGAGAGCAGGTAGTTTGCCCCCGGTGATGCGTTGTGCAGACCGCACCACCCTCTGGAGAGCTCTGCGGCTGCGGGGGGTGCAGTTGCCGTACCAGGCTGTGATACAGCCCGACAGGATGCTCTCAATTGTGCATCTGTAAAGGTTTGTGAGAGCTTTAGGCGACAAGCTACAATTCTTCAGCCTCCTGAGGTTGAAGAGGCGCTGTTGAGCCTTCTTACCACACTGTCAGAGTGGACCATTTCAGTTTTCAGTGATAAGTACGCTGAGGAACTTAAAACTTTCCACCTTCTCCACTGCTGTCCGGTCGATGTGGATAGGGGGTGATATGGGGTGATTAAATGTGGGGTGATTGGTTGAAATTAAAAGCCCTTTTTTTGTGCTGCGGTGATCGGTCAGTTTAGTGGCAGAATCGCAAAATCCTGGATGGACTGATTATGGACTAGATCAGTTAGGGAGAAGGGGATGGAATGACAGTCCCTTGTCTATAGAAAACTATACCAAACCCACGTGTAGCTTTACCATAGCTTTCCTTATGGATGGAGAAAAGGTGGAGAAGGAGGTATAGGAAAGAGCTTAAGGGCTTCCTCCCCCCCTTACCACCTCATTCTGCTGTTCCCCCCCACACAGAAATACTCTTTCAACCCATTTTCAACCCACTTTTGATGTCAATAGGAAGAGATTGCAGCCTACAATCCACTCAATAGTATTGATGTAAGCCTTTGGCTGTTGGTTCATGGCCTGCGACAAGCTGGAGATACGATTGTGGAGGGCTCTAGAAATGCCTATTGGATCCTGGCTAAGACTTTTGTTCAATTCCGTTGTGACTTTACTTGAGTACATCAACGAATACTGTAGCTGATGTGAATACAATAAAACATCAGCAATCTCCTTCCCCTCCAAACACGTCCAGGCACACTAAACACATGTACACCTGTGAGTAGACCCACAAGCAGACTACCCACAGAGCCATTACACAATTAAAAAACTGGTCGGCAAACTACCCTATAGCACAACCCCTTTGCTTGTTTTGAAATTGATACAAACAAGATAACAACTTTGTTTTCCCTTGTTCTCACTTCTGATTAACATCGAACAACATCCCGGGTCAGGCTCATTTCCTGATCTATCCTTTGATTAAAACAACACTTGCTAAAACACTCCAAACAGAACTAATATAACTAACATGGCTGATTATTCTAGAACACTCCAAACATAACTAACATGGCTAATTATTTGAATAGCTTTCATCCTGCAAAGTGGCAAGCACAACAAAGCACAGCATGTTCTCCTGCAGCCCAGTGGGAGGTCTCTGAAGCTGCTAGGCTGACCGACATAGTGCTTGTTCACATTCAGCCAGCCCAATCCGATGTTCGCAGGATTTCCAACCCAGACGAAGTGACGTTAACCCACACGGTGCGACCCAAAAATGCACCATCCTCCCTACATTGATATGGGCCCTGGTCAAAAGTAGTGCTCTACATAGGGAATAGGGTGCTATTTTGGTCCCCAGATATAAACTGTAGATTGCATTTAAAAATGACTCGCCCAGGGTCAGGCAGAATTTAGAGACATGCAATTGAGGGGCCATCGCCGCTCCTCGCGATTCCTGATAATGATCAATCGGACACGTCACACATCAGACAAATTAGGGCAGCCGGCGTTGGATGGAAGTTAAACTTCTCCTCCTCTTTTCATCTTCTCTCAGTCCCGGAGCTTTCAGTATCTGAATGCTCTTATCGTTCCGCTTGGTTTGATGTCTGGCTGTGGTTATTGCATTAGCCATCAAAGCTGCTTTTTTCACTGTACACAGTGCCCAGAGTGTGGACACTCACTCTTTCCTTCAGTGTCTGTCGTATTGACCGCTGATCTTTGGCCCCTTGTGTCTGAGGCCATTAGCTCAGTTACAGAAACACTTGGCTTTGGAGGAGGAGATAGGTTTCAGGCACTGTTCACGCCCTGTAAACCTCAGCCAGCCACTTGCAGGGCCACCCAGGTCCACAGCGGGAAGTAGAGGTCTAAAACACTCCATACACTGTACACAGCCATTAATGTACATGACGCTGAAGTACTTTGAAGTATATGGCTCAAATGCACTATACTCAGTGGCGACCCGTCCTTCAGGGCAGAGCCCCACCTGTTTTAAGCCCCACATTTTTTTGCCAAAAGATACATTAAATGTGTGTGTATATATATATATATATATATATACAGTATATATATATGAACGTTTTTTTGGTGGGGGGCTTGCCTGTTTTGCATGTTATATGTTATATTTTGGCATTAATACGTGTCACATATCAGTTTGCAAACATTGTTAATAAAGCCGCATACAAACAGGCAGCTCCAAAATGGAAGTGTTTCAACCTAGCTCAATGCTTTCTGTGGTGGTGGGGCAGGCCAGCAGAAAATAGGATCTTTGCACCATGATTGGCTAAGCATTGCACTGTGATTGGCTCAGTGTTCTGTCACTCATGGGGACACTATGTCACCGACTTTCGTAAGGGTAAACATCAAGAATGTGAGTCCTTTGGGTGCTGCCATAGAGTTACATTAGAAGTGCTCTTCCAAGAATGTTCAAGGTCATTGGACACAGATAAATTGATGTTAAATCACGTTATATCTACAGTAGCTTTGATTGGACTGATCATGTCAACATCTTACTTTCATCATAAATCAAGTAGACAATCTACTGGCAAATCCTTTTTAATCCGTTGTCATATGAAGATACATTATACATAAAACGTATCGGTGCACATCAACCATTGGACATAAACATCACACAACAAGTTGGAAATCACAAATTCAACAATGAGTTGTTTGGAAGGAATCGGTGACATTGGCTAACCGCAGGCATTGCAGCTGGGAAGTCAGACTGGGGAAATACGTTTGGGGAAATTGTAAATCTTTTTCTTTGATGACAAAATTTGACAATGAAGGACCGCCGCGCACAACAAGGTGAGTCCAAAAATGTCTTATATGCTAGTGCATAAATGATGTAATATGCCAGGGATATATGGCTAGCCATATCAGCTGTATTTTTAAAAAAGGCAGTAAATGAGGCTGAATGAACTGTTTCGCTGCCAGACAAGGCTCTGCTGGCAGCCAGGTGTAGCGGTGGTAAGGATTCACTCCATTGTGTTGGAAAGAAAGCTCCGCTGTTGGGACAGCTTTATGTAGGTCCTAACAGTTTGTGGGCACCGCTTGTCGCCATTATTATTATTATTTTTTACCCACCAAGATTTACTTGCTAAAATCACCACTGACTATACTTCACATAATGTAATTTTATACCTACATCATCATCTTGGTTCATCTTGGTTTATAAACGCAAACCTGACATTTTATGTATTGTATTTGTCTGTCGTTTTTTTTACTTTCAAGCTTGTAACTGTGTTTTAATGTCATATTGAACAATTTTGAATATAACCAACACTATGACCCCCTACATTAATGGTGCCCCATATGAGGACAATCCCATCTGCGTCACAAATGGAACACCTATTCCCTATGTAGTGCAATACTTTTGACAGAAATATTATTGACCTATGGGCCCCTCATCAAATGTAGTACACTACATAGGGAGCAGAGTGCCATTTGGGATGTAAAACAATGTCATTCACTGCGAAGTCTATGTGATGTGACTTACAAATATTAAGCCAACCATGCCACTGACGCTGTAAAGTTGTGCAGGGCACGTCCAACAGCCCGAGAAAGTTCCATCCCTACTTATTCTTAATCAGGGCCGGACTGTTAAGTGTTTTGCTAGCCAGGTGTGATGTGGCCATGCCCCAGGCCTCCCTTGACAGCACTTTATTTGTTACCGTTTTGTTATTAACGAGCCTTCTAACAATTCCCATCCTTCTCAGTTCTCCTCTGAACACCTCCAGTCCCCCACGGACACGTGCCCACCTCCTCTGAAAACCTCGTCACGAACACATGCCCACCTCATTAAGTTGATTCCTCCCCAAAGATTCATTATATGAAAGTAGTATTTTCTGTGTGAAAATGGTTGCCCTGTCCCAGATAGAAATGTCCCCAGCTCCTCCATTAGTGGAGTGCCTCATAAACATCACTCTCCCCTATGAAAATAGAAAGGTCTTTTGACTGCTGTACATGCTGGTGAAAATTCACGTATACTGTGACTAGAGCCCATTGGTCCCTGCCTGCTCCGTTCCCAGCCCAGATATCTTACTCTCTCTTCTGCGTATGCTGCCGTAGATGGAGAACGGAATGCGCTTACAGTCACCATTTAGACAAAATGGCTGTGGTGTGGCATTGTAGTGTTATGGGTCAACAGGGACGTCTTGGGACAGCTTTGCAGTGCATGGTGCTTTTAAGGCTATAAGAGCCTGCTTTTATGGGACATTGTGCCATCTTTCTGTTTGTAACATCAATGGTTTTTCAATACCGTCAAAACTAGTTTTTCAATAAATTTGGAAATGTGTAGCTACTTTTTAAGTTAATACCTGCAATACATTAGGAGATAAAGCATATTGCATTCTTCATTTCACCTGTCACATTATTTTACATTATGAAGCTTAATTCTCCAGAACGATTGAGCCAGTCATATGTTTGTTTTGTAAATAGCACAGCAGGAGAAAAAGCAGGAGCTTTTATATCTATTGCGTTCTATTGGTAAGCCTCTGTTGTCCTGCACACATGAGGTGATGAAGTTATACTTGTTTGACATCAGACATCTTATAATGGCATCCTGCCAGATGTCAAAGAGCTATGTGTGAGTTATCTGTACAGCTGCCATTTTTTTCCTTGTGCTTCCTACTAGTTTTTTTCTCCTTCGTTCTTCTCCCATCTGCTCCTTGTTCAAATGCTGCTCTTCCTTCAGAAAAGCATGCATCACAACTTTGATCAGTTGCACAATTTATCTTGTTCTCTTTCGCGTGTAAATGTCCATACTCACCAAAAATGATATTTGGTATCTACCAGCTATGCTTGTATAACTTTATGAGCTGGTTTTGCCTGTCTTTGCAATTAGTTCATCATCGTTTTCGCTCGTAAGCATTTAGCTTACAGCGTCTATGTGCTTTCGCTATTAGTTTGTGCTCATTTTGTTAACATTCTGGGAGTAGAGTTTTTAGCGCCCTCTTGTTTGCTTTGCCATTAATACCGTAAATCCCGGGATGAGAGAAGGACAGTATGATGATATTACATTTGGATATTGCCCAAGCCTAATGCTAAAACCCCTCACAGTGACTACGAGGCAGTTAGCCCACATACTGTTCACACCAGACCCAGTCTTGTGTCCCAAATGGCATCATGTTCCCTTTATAGTGCACTACTTTTGAACCGAACCATGTGGGCTAGTAATGCATTATACAGGCAATCGGGTGCCATTTGGGACGCATCCCTGGTGTTTTCCCCTGGCGTCTCCCCGAAACAGGCTGCCACTGGTTCCCCTCATGCCAAGACCCTGGAGCTCTGGAGCCATCCTCCTTGCCCTCTCTCCCTCAAAGATCTGTTAATCCTTGTCTGTCACTCCATACACATGCCCTCACGATCACTGGGAAAAAATATATAATCCTTTTTGAAAATCGAGTGTGCTGTGTGTTCATGGTTAAGATACTGGTATCGCTCGTCTGCTTTGCTTTTTCATTCAACTCTCCTTTCCAGCACAATAGAGCTAGTCGTATTTTGCTTTCAATTGCCTGTTGGCCTTCATATACGCCGCTGTAATTGAAATTCGAGATATGTATGGTAAACTGAAAAACAGTCATGTTGCTCCGAATTCAATCTCTTTCAGTGTGAGTGTAATAATGCCTTCCTATTTCTGCCAGCACAGAAGAGGCTTCTAATGTGTCAGAGATCAGGCGTGTTTAATTGAAACTAATGTGCTCTTGCGATGTCAAAGTACCCCAAATTTTAACCCCATAGGCAGTGTGTACATTGCAGTGTGTACTCCCCATAGGCAGTCTCTCTCTCGCTCTCGCTCTCTGTCGCTCTCTCTCACTAAGTCATAGTGACTATCTATTCCTCTTTACATCTTTTCATAATGCACTTCTTTACAAGTTCTTGGCTTGTAACAAGCTAGAAGTGACAAATTCATTAATTTGGCCCATCCCCTTCATTTCGCTCATCAGTTTAATGGCAGTATAAAAACAAATGGCAGGGCACAACTTCGAAAACTTTGCTTAATAACCCCTTAGAGTGGAGAGACTCTCGCAAACGTAATGGTGAGACTCTCACGAATACAATGGTGCTCTCCGTTTTGCTATACAACCCCCAAAATAATATTGGGACTCATCTGAAGTCGGTACAGCAGATCTGCCAACTTCTGTCTGTAGCGAGCAAACAGTTTGGGCTACACACTAACAATATTCTCATGAACACATACTGTACATGTTGGATGTTTTTCACTAGGCCTCACAAGACTCGTCTGAAGGTCCCCAGGTACCAGTTGTAAAAAATTTATGAAAGTACAGTACCAAAAAAGTGTTAAACAAATAGCCACCCTTTGCCTTGCCTTGATTACTTGATTTGCATACTCTTGGCATTCTCTCAACCAGCTTCGCCTGGAATGCTTTTCCAACAGTATTGAAGGAGTTCCCACATATGCTGAGCACTTTTTCAAATCAAATCAAATCAAATGTATTTATATAGCCCTTCGTACATCAGCTGATATCTCAAAGTGCTGTACAGAAACCCAGCCTAAAACCCCAAACAGCAAGCAATGCAGGTGTAGAAGCACGGTGGCTAGGAAAAACTCCCTAGAAAGGCCAAAACCTAGGAAGAAACCTAGAGAGGAACCAGGCTATGTGGGGTGGCCAGTCCTCTTCTGGCTGTGCAGGGTGGAGATTATAACAGAACATGGCCAAGATGTTCAAATGTTCATAAATTACCAGCATGGTCGTATAATAATAAGGCAGAACAGTTGAAACTGGAGCAGCAGCACAGTCAGATGGACTGGGGACAGCAAGGAGTCATCATGTCAGGTAGTCCTGGGGCATGGTCCTAGGGCTCAGGTCCTCCGAGAGAGAGAAAAAAAAGAGAGAATTAGAGAGAGCATATGTGGGGTGGCCAGTCCTCTTCTGGCTGTGCCGGGTGGAGATTAAAACAGAACATGGCCAAGATGTTCAAATGTTCATAAATGATCAGCATGTTCGAATAATAAGAAGGCAGAACAGTTGAAACTGGAGCAGCAGCACGGCCAGGTGGACTGGGGACAGCAAGGAGTCATCATGTCAGGTAATCCTGGGGCATGGTCCTAGGGCTCAGGTCCTCCGAGAGAAAGAAGGAGAGAATTAGAGAACGCACACTTAGATTCACATAGGACACCGAATAGGACAGGAGAAGTACTCCAGATATAACAAACTGACCCTAGCCCCCTGACACATAAACTACTGCAGCATAAATACTGGAGGCTGAGACAGGAGGGGTCAGGAGACACTGTGGACCCATCCGAGGACACCCCCGGACAGGGCCAAACAGGAAGGATATAACCCCACCCACTTTGCCAAAGCACAGCCCCCACACCACTAGAGGGATATCTTCAACCACCAACTTACCATCCTGAGACAGGGCCGAGTATAGCCCACAAAGATCTCCGCCATGGCACAACCCAAGGGGGGGGCGCCAACCCAGACAGGATGACGACATCAGTGAATCAACCCACTCAGGTGACGCACCCCTTCCAGGGACGGCATGAGAGGGCCCCAGTAAGCCAGTGACTCAGCCCCTGTAATAGGGTTAGAGGCAGAGAATCCCAGTGGAAAGAGGGGAACCGGCCAGGCAGAGCCAGCAAGAGACAGCAAGGGCGGTTTTTGGCTGCTTTTCCTTCACTCTGCGGTCCAACTCATCCAAAACCATCTCAATTGGGTTGAGGTCAGGGGATTGTGGAGGCCAGGACATCTGATGCAGCACTCCATCACTCTCCTCATTGGTAAAATAGCCCTTACAGAGCCTGATGGTGTGTTGTATCATTGTCCTGTTGAAAAATGAGCCCAAACCAGATGGGATGGTGTATCACTGCAGAATGCTGTGGTAGCCATGCTGGTTAAGTGGGCCTTGAATTCTAAATAAATCATCACAGTGTCACCAGCAAAGCATCCCCACAACATCACACCTCCTTCTCCATGCTTCACGGTGGGAACCACACATGCGGAGATCATCCATCTCACATCTCACAAAGACACGACGGTTGGAACCAAACATCTCAAATTTGACTTCAGACCAAAGTACACATTTCCACCGGTCTAATGTCCATTGCATGTGTTTCTTGGCCAAATCAAGTCTCTTATTTTTATGTGTGTCGTTTAGTAGTGGTTTCTTTGCAGCAATTCAAACATGAAGTCCTGATTTACGCTGTCTCCTCTGAACAGTTGATGTTGAGATGTGTCTGCAATTTTCCAGATTAACTGATCTTCATGCCTTAAAGTAATGATAGACTGTCATTTCTCTTTGCTTTTTTGAGCCGTTCTTGCCATAATACAGTATGGACTTGGTCTTTCACCTAATAGAGCTACCTTCTGTATACCAACCCTACTTTTTTACAACACAACTTATTGAGAAGGAAGAAAATCCACAAATGAACTTTTAACAAGGCACACCTGTTAATTGAAATCCATTCCAGGTGACTACCTCATGATGCTGGTTGAGAGAATGCCAAGAGTGTTTAAAGCTCTCATCAAGGCACAGGGTGGCTTCTTTGAAGAATCTCAAATATAAAATATATTTAGATTTGTTTAACACTTTGGTGGTTACTACATGATTCCATATGTGTTATTTCATAGTTTTGATGTCTTCACTATTATTCTGCAATGTAGAAAATAGTGAAAATAAAGAAAAACCCTTGAATGAGAAGGTGTGTCCAAACTTTTGACTGCTACTGTATATATTGACAGTGTTTAGTGCCACCAATAAGGGGTTAAATATATGTTAAAACAAGTACAAATGTTTCCTGATTTTATATCTCTCAGGTATAGGACAGACACTTCAGAACAAAGTTCTTTTAGATTTTTTTGGGGGGGACTATCTGTTGTTCCATGTAGTGAATGTGTTATTCAATGTTTTTGTATATATGCAGTATGCAGTAAGTATATATGCAGTAAGGCCAAATAAACTTTTTCATAAACAATATATTGTAAATAATATATTGTTTTGATACTTCAAGGGGTCTTAAAATTCTAAATAAAATAGCAAAATGATATTTGATATAACCCTTTTTAAACATATAGCTTACTGGAATATGACATTCCTGTCAGACCCTCCATTCAATTATGAGCAGAGGGTAAACACATGATTAATGTCTCACAATTCAGTTGTGTTGTAGACTGCAATCTGGTAATGCAGTCACTGTGTGCCAGCATCCCTTATATTAGTGAGTAACTTATTATATCAGCAGCGGAAATACCTCTCCCTTCTCCTCTCTCTCTCTCTCTCTCTCTCTCTCTCTCTCTCTCTCTCTCTCTCTCTCTCTCTCTCTCTCTCTCTCTCTCTCTCTCTCTCTCTCTCTCTCTCTCTTTCTCTCTTTCTCTCTTACTCTCCGAATGATGTGTAGACAGGCATTTTAGCAACTCTGTCAAGCTTCCCTCGACATCTCCTGGTCTGTGTGAAATTGTTTCAGAGCTAAAATGAGAACCAGGGGGGAACAAAGAAACATTAGCTACAGGCAAAGTGACCTGAGGTAGATTTGTATATACCTTCAAAAAGTATTCACACCCCTTGACTTTTTCCACATTTTGTGTTACAGCCTGAATTTGAAATGGATTCAATTTTGATGTTTTTATCACTGGCCTGCACACAATACCCCATCATGTCGAAGTGGAATTATGTTTTTCAAAATTATTTTGTGCAGGGGTTGCAGCGCTACAGGGAGACAGGACAGGCAGCTGATCGTCCTCACAGTAGCAGACCACGTGTAACAACCCCTGCACAGGATTGGTACATCCGAACATCACACCCACGGGACAGGTACAGGATGGCAACAACAACTCCCCGAGTATCACCAGGAACACACAATCCCTCCATCAGTGCTCAGACTTTCCACAATAGGCTGAGAGAGGCTGGACTGAGGGCTTGTAGGCCTTTTGTCTGGTGAGGACCTGCCTTACAACAATGTCGCCTATGGGCAGGCATCCAGAGGACTGGCAAAAAGTGCTCTTCACTGACGAGTCACGGTTTTGTCTCACCAGGGGTGATGGTCGGATTCGCGTTTATCGTCGAAGGAATGAGCGTTACACCCAGGCCTGTACTCTAGAGTGGTATCAATTTGGAGGTGGAGGGTCCGTCATGGTCTGGGGTGGTGTGTCACAGCATCATCGGACTGAGCTTGTTGTCATTGCAGGCAATCTCAACGCTGTGTGTGGTACCCTTCCTGCAGGCTCATCCTGACATGACCCTCCAGCATGACAATGCCACCAGCCATACTGCTCGTTCTGTGTGTGATTTCCTGCAAGACAGGAATGTCAGTGTTCTGCCATGGCCAGTGAAGAGCCAGGGTCTCAATCCCATTGAGCACGCCTGGGACCTGTTGAATCGAAGGGTGAGGTCAAGTGTTGTTCCCCCCAGATATGTCCGGGAACTTGCAGGTGCCTTGGTGGAAGAGTGGGGTAACATCTCACAGCAAGAACTGGCAAATCTGGTGCAGTCCATGAGGAGGAGATGCACTGCAGTACTTAATGCAGCTGGTGTCCACACCAGATACTGATTGTTATTTTTGATTTTGACCCCCCTTTGTTCAGGGACACATTATTCCATTCCTGTTAGTCACATGTCTGTGGAACTTGTTCAGTTTATGTATCAGTTGTTGAATCTTGTATTCATACAAATATTTACACGTTAAGTTTGCTGAAAATAAACGCAGTTGACAGTGAGAGGACATTTCTTTTTTGCTGAGTTTACATGATACTCAAATTTTCCTTATACCCATGATGAGGTTGCTACAACCTAGTCTACGAATGAAAGTTTACAACATAAGTGCACGCAGGTCGAGAGAAATTTGAGATGACAGACAGTGACTCATTTAATGCTGCTTTGCACACTCTTACCTGCATCTTGCTTGTCTAGAGTGTAATCATTAGTCCAAATGTTGCAAATGAGAGTTTGGACAAAATAGGGTATTTTTTTTCCCTGTTCCATTTGCTTCCATTTAAGAAAGGTTTTTCAACAGAATCAACAGAATGAATACACCCCTTATGATGGATAAATACAGTTCACTTTCATAGCAGCCACATTGTATTCCTTCTCGCCTCTATGCACTCTCCTCCTCTTACCTTTTCTATATCGACTTCAATGAACAACACATCAGCTGTATGTGACCAGGCGAAAAAACCTTTCCAAGCCAAATCATGTCATAGCAGTTATTTATTACGCTTTGGATGCAACATCTAGTCACTACAAAGATACAGGAGTCCTTCCTATCTCAGTTGCTGGAGAGGAAGGAAACCATTTAGGGATTTCACCATGAGGTGATTGGTAACTGTAAAACCGTTGCAGAGTTTAATGGCTGTGATAGGAGAAAACTGAGGATGGATCAACAACATTGTAGTTGCTCCACAATAATAACAAACATTTCAGAGTGAAAAGAAGAAAGTCTTTAAAGAATAAAAATATTCCAGAACATGCACCCTGTTTGCAATAAGGAACTAAAGTAATGATTCAAAAAATGTGGCAAACAATTACTTTTTGTTCTGAATACAAAGTGTTATGTTTGAGGCAAATCTACAACAACACATCACTGAGTACCAATCTTAATATTTTCAAGCATGGTGGTGGCTGCATTATGTTATGGATATGCTCGTCATCAGCATGGACTAGGCAGTAAAAAAACAGGCAAAATCCTAGAGGAATACCTGGGTCAGTCTGCTTTCCAACAGACACTGGAAGACACATTCAACTTTCAGCAGGACAACAACCTAAGACCCAAGGACAAATTTACCAAGACAACATTGAATGTCCCTGAGTGGTCTCGTTAGCTTTTCAAGCCGCTTTAAGTCAAAACTCTATGGTAAGACGTGAAAATGGTTGTCTATCAATGACATTCAACTTGACAGAGCTTGAAGAGTTTAAAGAAGAATAATGGTCCATTATTGTACAATCCAGGTGTGCAAAGCACTTAGAGACTTACCAAGAAGACTCACAGTTGTAATTGCTGCTAAAGTTGATTCTAACATATATTGACTCTGGAGATTGAATATATACGTTTTTATGTTAATATGTTACGTTTTTTTCTTCCACTTTGACATAATATTTTTTGATGTAGATTGTTGAAAAAATGTGTAACAACAAAATGTGGAAAAAGTGAAGGGGTGCGAATACTTTCTGAAGGCACGGTATTATTCCTCATCACAATTCTATCTCGGAGATCTACGGACAGTTCCTTAGATATGATATAGTTTCTGCTCTGTCATGCACTGTCAACTGCATGACAGAGGTCAACTGCATGTACCAGGTGTGTTTCTTTCTAAATCATGTCCAAGCAATTGAATTGGCCACAGGTGGACTCCAATCAAGTTGTAGTGACGGCTCAAGGATGATCAAAGGAAATGGGATGCACCTGAGCTCGATTTGGAGCGTCATAGCAAATGGGTATGAATACTTAGGTGAATTATATATTTCTGTGTTTAATTTTCAATACATTTGCAAACATTTCTAGAAACATGTTTTCACTTTGTCATTATGGGGTATTGTGTGTAGATCGGTGAGAGAAAAAAATATATTCATACATTTTGAATTTAGGCTGTAACACAACAAAATGTGGATAAGTCAAGAGTTATGAATACTTTCTGAAGGCACTGTAACCTTTTTGAATGGTGCCACACGTGTATGTTTTGTAATCAGAACTTCTTAAGGACAACGCTAGACTGCACAAAGCCTTTTCCACTCTATCACTCTGCCTCAACCTCCTTTATCCCATTGTTATCATTGACACATCTGGGCTTTTTACAACAATCCTATAAGGCTCTTTACAAAATTGTCTTAGCTAAAAAAAAAAAAGAACAAATGTTATGCCATTGTGCCCCCACGCGCATTATCTCTATGGGTGTCAAGTTTAATTACACTTGATCATCCTCAGAGTTTGGAGTAAAATTGGGAACATGCAGGGCCGTTTAACGACCCAGTTCTCCGCTATCCCTCTGCCTCTCCCTGACCTTGCAGGCTTGGATAAATACACACATGGCCATCCTGTGAAATGTGATCTGTCAGATTAAATATTTCCACTCTGCCTGCACTGAGATGTGTGACCACGGGGCAGAGCTTTAGATTGGCAACTGAACCAATACAATCACTGGATTTCTCAGAGGTAACCCTGTATTGCCCCAGGTGTCTGCAGCCTGCATCCCCAAAGTCCAGTTCCTTAACTCATATGTTGAGGGTTATCAGCAACAGCAGAACGAATCCCTAATCCCTAAAACTGAGCTCTGATAACATCTTTAAACTTGAAGCATCTAACTTTTTGAATACAACAAATACTGGTGCTCTACTATCTGGTGAAGGTCCGATATCTATGCTATACATTATATTGTCCATGTGTCATAAAACAAGCTTCCCGTTTCATAAGATGTTTTTATTCAACTTGAATGGAGGCATCACAAAGACAAATTAACGATTGTATGGCTAATGATGTTCACTGTTGAGGATACCAAAAACTGCTGTATGAAATGACTGCCTAGTAAACAGTGTTCATTATATTTTTGTTTTGCTATAAGTACAGTAGTAAACTTTTAATAAAGCCTAGAACAAAGGTATGTGGACACCTGCTTGTCAAATATCTCACTGCGAAATTAGGGGCATTAATATGGAGTTGGTCCCAACTGTGCTGCTATAACATCCTCCACTCTTCTGGGAAGGCTTTCCACTAGATGTTGGAACATTGCTGCGGGGGAATTGCTTCATCTACAGAATCGTCTAGAATGTAAATGTATACTATAGCATTAAGATTTCCATTCACTGGAACCAAGGGGCCTAGCCCGAACCATGAAAAACATCCCCAGACCATTATTTCTCCTTCACCAAACTTTACAGTTGGCACTATGCATTGGGCAGGTAGCGTTCTCCTAGCATCCTCCAAACCAACATTCATCTGTCGGACTGCCAGAGGGTGAAGCATGATTCATCACTCTAGAGAATGCGTTTCCACTGCTCTAGAGTCCAATAAAGGCGAGCTTTACACCACTCCAGCCGACGCTTGGCATTGCACATGGTGATCTTAGGCTTGTGTGCGGCTGCTAGGCCATGGAAACCCATTTCATGACGCTCCTGATGAACAGTTATTGTGCTGACATTGCATTCCAGAGGCAGTTTGGAACTTGGTAGTGAGAGTTGCAACCGAGGACAGACAATTTTTTACGCGCAACCCGCTTCAGCACTCAGCGGTCCCGTTCTGAGAGCTTGTGTGGCCTACCACTTCGCAGCTGAGCCATTGTTGCATCTAGACTTTTCCACTTCACAATAACAGCACTTACAGATGACCAGGTCAGCCCCAGCCAGGCAGAAATTTGACTTATTGGAGAGGTAGGACTTGAGAGAAGGTAAAAGCGGTGTCTTTGCCCTCTGTCTAAGTCTCAAAGTTGAAGAGACCCACGAGATTCATCCTGTCATCATCCTCGTCATCCCCTAGCGGCCTTCCCCTGACACTACATCCTTAGACAGTGAGGGGAGGTAATAGAGGCTATCCAATAACCTCACCCCAGCTGGGCTCAGATGTGGGGGACTGAGCCTCAACCTCGTCGGTGACTAAGAGGTGAGGGAGGGGGGTAGAGATAGAGGAGTGTTTTATCCTCCTGCTCAAACCCGCTATGAAAATCAAATAAAAATGTTATTCACGTGCTTTGTACACAACAGGTGTAGATTAACAGTTAAATGCTTACTTACGGGTCAATTCCCAGAGTTAAAGAAGTTAAAGAACATTAAAATATACATGTATATATAAATGTAAATAATACAAATAATTATATAAATGTGGAAAGTCAAGGGGTCGGAATAGTTTCCGAATGCACTGTTTACATATATGCTACCGGTCAAAAGTTTTTGAGCAATACTGAAGACATCAAAACTAAGAAATAACACAAATGGAATAATGTAGGAACCAAAAAAAAGTGTTAAACAAATCTAAATATATTTGAGATTTGAGATTCTTCAAAGTAGCCATCATTTGCCTTGATGACAGCTTTGCACACTCTTGCCATTCTCTCAACCAGCTTCACCTGGAACGCTTTTCCAACAGTCTTGAAGGAGTACCCACATATGCTGAGCACTTTTTGGCTGCTTTTCCTTCACTCTGTGGTCTGACTCATCCCAAACCATCTCAGTTGGATTGAGATCGGGGGATTGTGGAGGCCAGGTCAACTGATTCAGCGCTCCATCACTCTCCTTCTTGGTAAGATAGCCCTTACACAGCCTGGAAGTGTGTTGGGTCATTGTCCTGTTGTGATGGATCATTGTCCGACTAAGCCCAAACCAGATGGGATGGTGTATCGCTTCAGAATGCTGTGGTAGCCATGCTGGTTAAGTGTGCCTTGAATTCTAAATAAATCATCACAGTGTCACCATCAAAGCACCCCCACACCATCACACCTCCTCCTCCATGCTTTATGGTGGGAAATACACATGCAGCGATCATCCGTTCACCCAGACCGTGTCTCACAAAAACACGGCGGTTGGAACCAAAAATCTCCAATTTGGACTGCAGACCAAAGTACACATTTCCACCGGTTTAATGTCCATTGTTCATGTTTCTTGGCCCAAGCAAGTCTCTTCTTCTTATTGGTGTCCTTTAGTAATGGTTTTATTGCAGCAATTCAATGAAGGCCTGATTCACACAGTCTCATTTGAACAGTTGATGTTATGTGTCTGAAATTTCCAGATTGACTGATCTTCATGTCTTAAAGTAATGATAGACTGTCATTTCTCTTTGCTTTTTTGAGCCGTTCTTGCCATAATACAGTACGGACTTGGTCTTTTCACAAATAGAGCTTCTGTCGTGTTGTCCGCAAACTTAATGATGGTGTTGGAGTCGTGAACAGCCATGCAGTGCTATACAGTTGTGGGTGAACAGGAAGTACAGGAGAGGACTAAGCACGCACCCAAGGGGCCCCCGTGTTGAGGGTCAGCGTGGCGGATGTTTTTATTACCAGGATCCAGTTGCAGATGGAGGTGTTTAGTCCCAGGGTCCTTAGCTTAGTGATGAGCTTAGAGGGCACTATGATGTTGAACGCTGAGCTTTAGTCAATGAACATAGGTATAGAGTACAGTATATGTTTATACTGTACTCCATACCATCTACTGCATCTTGCCTATGCCGTTCAGCAATCGCTCATCCATATATTTATATGTACATATTCTTATTCATTCCTTTACACTTGTGTGTAAAGGGTAGTTGTTGTGAAATTGTTAGATTGCTGCATGGTCAGAACTGAAATTTTGTCAGCCGCTTGTTGCCATGCAAAAGACTGCCGGTCTCACGGTAATTGACCGTTAATTAACATAAACACATTTAGAATCTCCAGGCCTCCATGCATACAGGCCGCTGATGCACACCTTTGTGATATCTACAATTTAAAAATTATAATAAATCAATTGAATATACTCCATTATTTATTTTAGGCAGATCTAAATAAACACTTTGATATGAAGAAAATGTATTTCAGAAGAACAGAATATAAGTTGGCCTACTGTATGTTGTGTCGCTATGCCCAATGCCTTGGGCTCTCCAACCCTGTTCCTGCATTTACCCAGTCCTTAATTTAGGAAACCTAGTGAAATCTGTTCGAGAACATTAATAGTAACATGTTTTCACAACAAAACATATTTAATTAAACCGTTGACAGGCCCTCCTCCATCTGTGCGCTAGAGAAAATAATTAAGGAGAGAGAAGAGGAGAATGTTTCTGTTAATTATTCAAATATAAAAATGCCCGGTTACCAGGCTATTCAAAATAAAATATAAATTCACTATAATTGTAAGCTTAGCCACCTGCACAATCAATGAACCAACAGCATCGCCTAGGCCTATACGTTCTCTCCCAGACTCGAGAATAGAACATTTGGAATGTAGCATAACTTAACCACTCCATCCAGTACGCATAACAATACAATCCACACTTACTAGAATTTGTTTAATCTTTTGGGTGTTTTTCTGCCATGTGTAATATGCGGTGGAAAAATGTACTGTATAAGGGCACAATCATTATTTTAATTCAGTTTTTTTTGTCTGGCTAGGGCTCACATAGGCCTATGTGCATGCATGATATCTAATATGCATATGGGTGTTTTGAAATATTCATCACCTTAGAATGCGCTGTCCATTTAGTTGTTTTAGGCTTTGAAACAACATCCACAACGACCATGTTTTACACTCAGTTTCAACCTGTCGTTGAATTTCTTTCTTGAAGTTGATCAATCACAGTGAGGTTAGTTTTAAAAGCACATACTGTTTATTGATGTGTTTGATAGGGTTTTTGATTGCATTTGCGTTGATTTCAGTGTGGTTACAAGGACAATAGTACTAGGCCATTAGCATCCTGATGGTCTTTAGCAAGTTTGGGCACTACCAATGCATGTCCAGGTGCATAAGAGGAGATTACCGTGACTCAATGGTCACGTGGAATTTTACTGGGGTCATAACTGCTGATGTGGAGATAATATGGTCACTGCAACAGCCCTAGTGAAGACACTTGCCAGCTGGTCAGCGCATGCTCTGAGTACGTGTCCTGGTAATCTGTATTGTGAATGTTAACCTGTTTAAAGGTCTTACTCACATCAGCGACTAGACAGCAATTTACAATCCTTATAGGACTTGGGGTTGTCGAGTGCTTCCTGAGCATGTTCCTTTCTCGGGCAATTGATGCATAGAAGGTCAAATTTCTACTATGCAATCATGGAACTACAAGTGCAAGAACGTGGGAGTTTGAATGCTTTGCTCAGCTCATCTTGGGATGGGGCAGCAGTAGCCCATTGTATAGAACAGAGCTAGCTGATGGTGAGACGCCGGTTGTAAAAACAATGTGTAAGCCCTGGGCTTTAGATAGGCATAAACTAGCTAGTAGAAGTCTTGCAGCTAATGTGCACAGCGTGAACGCTACAGCCGCGAGGCTAGTAATAGGTTAGCTAGCTAGCAGCTACCTCGTGGCTCAGGCACGCTGTAGCTACCCCAGTGTTAGCCGAAAATAACCTTGCGAGGGCAGTTACACTTCGGGTAAGTATTCTACCACGACTGTAGAGACGTGACGCTAACCAATCGTTCTAGTTGACACAAACAAGTAAACAAACTAGACAAGAGAAGGGAGCTAGCAATATAACTGTGTTGCAGGTGGTTAGCATTTCCTTTCCCGTTCGGTCAGTACTCAACACTATTGATAGAAGCCGAGGTCCTACATTTAGCAGTGTTAACCTCATGGTTCGCCTGAGAACAGTTCAGTAGGAAGGCAGGGATATCATTGTGCTGAGGAGAGCTTCAGTGAGCATAGTCTCTTCCACAAGGAAGAGGCGAAAGTGACCAGTATGCCAGTAGTGCCTTCTAATGAGGAAAGGTGTCTAACCTCATTCGCCACTCGACCTATCTGTCTTCAACATACGATGTGTGATTGGTTCTTCGAGCCCAGTGATGCACCGAGCGAATCCCAATGTGAGACATTGAAATTAGTGTTTGAAATAGAACTGATTACAGTTAGTTGTTTTGTAATCAGACGTGTAGTCAGTTTCTCTCCAACCCTGTCCCTGGACCAAAGACTAGCTTTTCAGTCTTGCAAGGTAACTTTAGACTGCAGAACACAATGAGCGGGGTTTGAAAATAAATAGTTATACATTTGCCTGACAATGTTTTGTCATAGAAAAGATTTAAGACAATTGGGTTAACTTCCTGGATTGACTCAATTGAAAATTATTTGCTGCTCCTCTGTCTCTGTCGAGTCCCACAGTTCTTCTGGAGTGTCAGGCCTTGGGAGACGGTATTCTAATATCCTCCTCTGGGAGGAGTGACATTTTCCTGTTTGTTTCCATCCCTGCAAAATTATCAAGAAAGCAAAATAAGCACTAATATGGAGTGACTCTGTGGGCTTTGCTCTCATTAGGGATGGCGAGCCAGCAGCGTGTTTTATAGCAGCAGAGACTTTCCATTATGTCAGCGAAGTATATCACTGAGTTTTCGAGACAGGTCGAGACCTAATCCAGAGCCACAAAGGGAGTTGGGACTAGCCTTGGGGAGTTATCAACGCACGTCATTGTTTTCATGCTCCCACATCATTTCCACAGAGATGTACCTAAGAGGTGGAACATTGCTGACCTTTTTGTTAATCACTCTCCATGCATGGTGTATTGATGTGCAGTAACACTCTGTTTACCGAGCCATAGGACACTGTATGAAAACACGTGGCTTGACTTGGCACACAGTGCAGCCTCTTAGTAATCAGATACATTGTGGTGTTACCAAATTCATTAGCCTCCACTGTTCTCTTCTAGTAGGAGGTAAGTTAAGGTGGCTGGTATTACTAAGGTTGCAAAGCTACCGGAAATTTACCAAAGTTCTCAGAATCTTTTGGTAATTTTGGTAATTAACAGTACATTTATGGCAATCTATCGTAACTTTGGTAATTTATACTTGAATACATTTTAAAAATGTATTCATATATGAAGTGGTTCCCAAACTTTTTATAGTCCCATACCCCTTCAAACATTCAACCTCCAACTGCATACCCCCTCTAGCACCAGGGTCAGCGCACTCTCAAATGTTGTTTTTTTCCCATCATTGTAAGCCTACAACAACATTTATTCAACATACGTTAGTATGAGTGTGACTTCTTTGTCACAACCTGGCTCGTGGGAAGTGACAAAGAGCTCTTATAGGACCAGGGCACAAATAATAATATAATAATAATCAATAATGTTGCTCTTTATTTAACCATCTCACATATGAAACCTTATTTGATAATCGAAAATTGTGAATAACTCATGAGATGGGCCGAGAATCCACTCTCACATAGGTACGTGGTTGCAAAGGTCAACAGTGTCTTAACAATGCGATTTGCCAAGGCAAGATACTCTGAGCGCAGCCCAATCCAGAAATCTGGCAGTGGCTTCAGATTAAATACATTTTCCCAGAACCGCTTGTTGCAATTTAGATGAGGAGGTCCATGAGAGAGTTCCAATGATGAGAGTTCCAACTTCTTAATCATAGCCTCAATTTTGTCCCGCACATTGAAAATAGTTGCGGAGAGTCCCTGTAGTCCTAGATTCAGATCATTTAGGTGAGAAAAAACATCACTCAGTTAGGCCAGTCGTGTGAGAAACTTGTCATCCTGCAAGCGGTCAGACAAGTGAAACTGATGGTCAGTAAAGAAACCTTTAAGCTCGGTCTCTCAATTTAAAAAAATGTGTCAATACTTTGCCCCTTGATAAATAGCGTATGTTGTAAATGTGTCACATGGTTGCTGCCCATATCATTGCATAGTGCAGAAAATACACACGAGTTTAATGGTTTTAAATGGTTTAACAAAGTTAACCATTTTCACTGTAGTGTCCAAAACGTATTTCAAGCTGTCAGGCATTCCCTTGGCAGCAAGAGCCTCTCGGTGGATGCTGCAGTGTACCCAAGTGGCTTTGGGAGCAACTGCTTGCACGTGCGTTACCACTCCACTACTGTATGTCTCCCTGTGATGGCTTTTGCGCCATCAGTACAGATACCAACATGAGTAGCAGCTACTTTTGGCTGCATACGACCGTTAGTGGAATTCCCACGAGAGAGTAACAGTTAATGTGATTGGATGTTAATTATTTGACTAGGCTACCTAAATTTGACATTGTGTTGTTATTTCGCTGAACACCAGATGGTAGAATTATTTTTTTTGCAGTAAAACAAGGCTACTCAGGCAAGAAAAAACCTTACTCAAATGTATAGCCACTTTGGAAAATAATAATGGAATGTTTGAATATGTGGAGACATTTTTTTGGAAAAAAGATATATATATATTGGTACATATTGGTATATATTGGTATATATTGGTATATATATATTCTTATTTTTTAAATCTGAATCACATCATTATCCTGACGGCATTGCGTATAACCCTGGGGGTACGCACAATGAATAATTTTTTTATATCTGTGTCCATGTTGTCGATGAGTTTCCAGTAGATAGACCATATAGTTCAAGAGAACATAATTAATGAAAAAATAATCTAATCAGCAGTGGCATTATATTTACTCTTCCAACTGTTAACTTTTTTCACAACTGCCACCAGATTGATGCCAAAAAATGAATCATAAATACATATTGGTATATACACTACATGGACAAAAGTATATGGACTCATGCTCATTGAACATCTCATTCCAGAATAATGGGCATTAAAATGGAGTTGGTCCCACCTTTGCTGCTATAACAGCCTCCACTGTTCTGGAAAGGCTTTCCACTAGATATTGGAACATTGCTGTGGGGACTTGCTCACATTCAGCCATAATAGCATCAGTGAGGTTGGGCACTGATGTTGGGCGATTAGGCTTGGCTCGAAATCAGCATTCCAGTTCATCCCAAAGGCATTCAATGGGGATGAGTTCAAGGCTCTGTGCAGGCCAGTCAAGTTCCTCCACACTGATCTCAACAAACAATTTCTGTATGGACCTCGCTTTGTGGAAGGGGGCATTGTCATGCTGAAACAGGAAATGGCCTTACCCAAACTGCTGCCACTAAGTTAGAAGCACAGAATTGTCTAGAATGTCATTGTATGCTGTAGCGTTAAGACTTCCCTTCACTGAGACTTCCCGTGACATAAACAGCCCCAGATCATTGTTCCTCCTCCACCAAACCTTACAGTTGGCACTATGCATTCGGGCAGAGATTGTTCTCCTGGCATCCGTTGGACTGCCAGATTGTGAAGCATGATTCATCACTCCAGAGAACGCGTTTCCACTGTTCCAGAGTCCAATGGCGGCAAGCTTTACACCACTCCAGCTGACGCTTGGCATTGCGCATGGTTTTCTTAGGCTTGTGTGCAGCTGTTTGGCCTTGGAAACCCATTTCCTGAAGCTCCCGACGAACACTTATTGTGGTTGCTTCCCGAGGCAGTTTGGAACTCAGTGTAGTGAGTGTTGCAACCGAGGACCGGGGCAGCTCTGACAGTGCAGAAATATCACTATGGAGATGCGTGTGTGCTCATTTTTATACACCTGTCAGCAATGGGTGTGTCTTAACTAGTTAAATCCACAAATTTGAAGGGGTGTCCACATATGTTTATACAGTGCCTTCATAATGTATTCAGACCCTTTGACTTTTTCCACATTTTGTTACATTTCAGCCTTATTCGAAAATTTATAAAATAGTTTTTTCCCCCTTGTCAATCTACACACAATACCCCATAATGATGAAGCAAAAGCAGGTTTAGAAATTTTGCTGATTTATATAAATAAATACTAACTGAAATATCACATTTATAGAAGTATTTAGACCCTCTACTCAGTACTTTGTTGAAGCACCTTTGGCAGTGATTACAGCATTGAGTCTTCCTGGGTATGACGCTACAAGCTTGTCACACCTCTATTTCGGGAGTTTCTCCCATTTTTATTTATTTATTTTATTTTACCTTTATTTAACCAGGTAGGCAAGTTGAGAACAAGTTCTCATTTACAATTGCGACCTGGCCAAGATAAAGCAAAGCAGTTCGACAGATAAAACGACACAGAGTTACACATGGAGTAAAAACAAACATACAGTCAATAATGCAGTATAAACAAGTCTATATACAATGTGAGCAAATGAGGTGAGAAGGGAGGTAAAGGCAAAAAAGGCCATGATGGCAAAGTAAATACAATATAGCAAGTAAAATACTGGAATGGTAGTTTTGCAATGGAAGAATGTGCAAAGTAGAAATAAAAAATAATGGGGTGCAAAGGAGCAAAATAAATAAATTAATTAAAATTAAATACAGTTGGGAAAGAGGTAGTTGTTTGGGCTAAATTATAGGTGGGCTATGTACAGGTGCAGTAATCTGTGAGCTGCTCTGACAGTTGGTGCTTAAAGCTAGTGAGGGAGATAAGTGTTTCCAGTTTCAGAGATTTTTGTAGTTCGTTCCAGTCATTGGCAGCAGAGAACTGGAAGGAGAGGCGGCCAAAGAAAGAATTGGTTTTGGGGGTGACTAGAGAGATATACCTGCTGGAGCGTGTGCTACAGGTGGGAGATGCTATGGTGACCAGCGAGCTGAGATAAGGGGGGACTTTACCTAGCCCTTAACAACAGTACAGTTCAAGAAGAGTTAAGAAAATATTTACCAAATAAACTATAGGGGGGGGGGACCTAGACTTGGTGCTCCGGTACCGCTTGTTGTGCGGTAGCAGAGTAAATAGTCTATGACTTGGGTGACTGGGTGGGTGACGTACGCACTACCCTCTGTAGTGCCTTACGGTCAGATGCCGAGCAGTTGCCATACCAAGCGGTGATGCAACCGGTCAAGATGCTCTTGATGGTGCAGCTGTATAACTTTTTGAGAATCTGGGGACCCATACCAAATCTTTTCAGTCTCCTGAGAGGGAAAAGGTTTTGTCGTACCCTCTTCACGACTGTCTTGGTATGTTAAGACCATGATAGATTGTTGGTGATGTGGACACCAAGGAACTTGAAACTCTCGACCCGCTCCACTACAGCCCTGTTGATGTTAATGGGGGCCTGTTCGGCCCGCCTTTTCCTGTAGTCCACGATCAGCTCCTTTGTCTTGCATGATGTTGTCTGTCTCAGAACTTTTCACAGTGGCCCTTCATCTATCCAATGTCACTATATCTTGTGAAATGATTAAATAGTATGAATAAGTTGGTAACCCGTTGTATAAAAGTGATAATGCCCTCGAAGCCGGAGTATATCTTGGCACAGTTTGCCAATATATCCTCCAAACACCGGCTTATCGGGCATTGTCACTTAATTAGAGTTCTAAGGAGAATAATGAAAGACATTGAAGGTGGAACTGAGTGGAACTGACCTTCCACAGAGTTGCATTATTTTCCAGAGAACGCATGGAGCCCCGAGCTGGTTGTCCCTTTTATACCATGACTATAATTTAACTAGTTTACCATTAGAAATGGGTTAATTTGCTGTTGGAAATGTGTTCAACACCCACTGAGGGGGTGCAAAGGAGCAAAATAAATAAATAAATTAAAATTAAATACAGTTGGGAAAGAGGTAGTTGTTTGGGCTAAATTATAGGTGGGCTATGTACAGGTGCAGTAATCTGTGAGCTGCTCTGACAGTTGGTGCTTAAAGCTAGTGAGGGAGATAAGTGTTTCCAGTTTCAGAGATTTTTGTAGTTCGTTCCAGTCATTGGCAGCAGAGAACTGGAAGGAGAGGCGGCCAAAGAAAGAATTGGTTTTGGGGGTGACTAGAGAGATATACCTGCTGGAGCGTGTGCTACAGGTGGGAGATGCTATGGTGACCAGCGAGCTGAGATAAGGGGGGACTTTACCTAGCAGTGTCTTGTAGATGACATGGAGCCAGTGGGTTTGGCGACGAGTATGAAGCGAGGGCCAGCCAACGAGAGCGTACAGGTCGCAATGGTGGGTAGTATATGGGGCTTTGGTGATAAAACGGATTGCACTGTGATAGACTGCATCCAATTTGTTGAGTAGGGTATTGGAGGCTATTTTGTAAATGACATCGCCAAAGTCGAGGATTGGTAGGATGGTCAGTTTTACAAGGGTATGTTTGGCAGCATGAGTGAAGGATGCTTTGTTGCGAAATAGGAAGCCAATTCTAGATTTAACTTTGGATTGGAGATGTTTGATATGGGTCTGGAAGGAGAGTTTACAATCTAACCAGACACCTAAGTATTTGTAGTTGTCCACGTATTCTAAGTCAGAGCCGTCCAGAGTAGTGATGTTGGACAGGCGGGTAGGTGCAGGCAGCGATCGGTTGAAGAGCATGCATTTAGTTTTACTTGCATTCAAGAGCAATTGGAGGCCACGGAAGGAGAGTTGTATGGCATTGAAGCTTGCCTGGAGGGTTGTTAACACAGTGTCCAGAGAAGGGCCGGAAGTATACAGAATGGTGTCGTTTGCGTAGAGGTGGATCAGGGACTCACCAGCAGCAAGAGCGACCTCATTGATGTATACAGAGAAGAGAGTCGGTCCAAGAATTGAACCCTGTGGCACCCCCATAGAGACTGCCAGAGGTCCGGACAGCAGACCCTCCGATTTGACACACTGAACTCTATCAGAGAAGTAGTTGGTGAACCAGGCGAGGCAATCATTTGAGAAACCAAGGCTGTCGAGTCTGCCGATGAGGATATGGTGATTGACAGAGTCGAAAGCCTTGGCCAGATCAATGAATACGGCTGCACAGTAATGTTTCTTATCGATGGCGGTTAAGATATCGTTTAGGACCTTGAGCGTGGCTGAGGTGCACCCATGACCAGCTCTGAAACCAGATTGCATAGCAGAGAAGGTATGGTGAGATTCGAAATGGTCGGTAATCTGTTTGTTGACTTGGCTTTCGAAGACCTTAGAAAGGCACGGTAGGATAGATATAGGTCTGTAGCAGTTTGGGTCAAGAGTGTCCCCCCCTTTGAAGAGGGGGATGACCGCAGCTGCTTTCCAATCTTTGGGAATCTCAGACGACACGAAAGAGAGGTTGAACAGGCTAGTAATAGGGGTGGCAACAATTTCGGCAGATAATTTTAGAAAGAAAGGGTCCAGATTGTCTAGCCCGGCTGATTTGTAGGGGTCCAGATTTTGCAGCTCTTTCAGAACATCAGCTGAATGGATTTGGGAGAAGGAGAAATGGGGAAGGCTTGGGCGAGTTGCTGTTGGGGGTGCAGTGCTGTTGTCCGGGGTAGGAGTAGCCAGGTGGAAAGCATGGCCAGCCGTAGAAAAATGCTTATTGAAATTCTCAATTATGGTGGATTTATCAGTGGTGACAGTGTTTCCTATCTTCAGTGCAGTGGGCAGCTGGGAGGAGGTGTTCTTATTCTCCATGGACTTTACAGTGTCCCAGAACTTTTTTGAGTTAGTGTTGCAGGAAGCAAATTTCTGCTTGAAAAAGCTAGCCTTGGCTTTTCTAACTGCCTGTGTATAATGATTTCTAGCTTCCCTGAACAGCTGCATATCACGGGGGCTGTTCGATGCTAATGCAGAACGCCATAGGATGTTTTTGTGTTGGTTAAGGGCAGTCAGGTCTGGGGAGAACCAAGGGCTATATCTGTTCCTGGTTCTAAATTTCTTGAATGGGGCATGTTTATTTAGGATGGTTAGGAAGGCATTTTAAAAAAATATCCAGGCATCCTCTACTGACGGGATGAGATCAATATCCTTCCAGGATACCCCGGCCAGGTCGATTAGAAAGGCCTGCTCGCAGAAGTGTTTCAGGGAGCGTTTTACAGTGATGAGTGGCGGTCGTTTGACCGCTGACCCATTACGGATGCAGGCAATGAGGCAGTGATCGCTGAGATCTTGGTTGAAGACAGCAGAGGTGTATTTAGAGGGGAAGTTGGTTAGGATGATATCTATGAGGGTGCCCGTGTTTAAGGTTTTGGGGAGGTACCTGGTAGGTTCATTGATAATTTGTGTGAGATTGAGGGCATCAAGTTTAGATTGTAGGATGGCTGGGGTGTTAAGCATGTTCCAGTTTAGGTCGCCTAGCAGCACGAACTCTGAAGATAGATGGGGGGCAATCAGTTCACATATGGTGTCCAGAGCACAGCTGGGGGCAGAGGGTGGTCTATAGCAGGCGGCAACAGTGAGAGACTTGTTTTTAGAGAGGTGGATTTTTAAAAGTAGAAGTTCAAATTGTTTGGGTACAGACCTGGATAGTAGGACAGAACTCTGCAGGCTATCTTTGCAGTAGATTGCAACACCGCCCCCTTTGGCAGTTCTATCTTGTCTGAAAATGTTGTAGTTTGGAATTAAAATGTCTGAGTTTTTGGTGGTCTTCCTAAGCCAGGATTCAGACACAGCTAGAACATCCGGGTTGGCAGAGTGTGCTAAAGCAGTGAATAGAACAAACTTAGGGAGGAGGCTTCTAATGTTAACATGCATGAAACCAAGGCTATTACGGTTACAGAAGTCGTCAAAAGAGAGCGCCTGGGGAATAGGAGTGGAGCTAGGCACTGCAGGGCCTGGATTCACCTCTACATCGCCAGAGGAACATAGGAGGAGTAGAATAAGGGTACGGCTAAAAGCTATGAGAATTGGTCGTCTAGAACGTCTGGAACATAGAGTAAAAGGAGGTTTCTGGGGGCGATAAAATAGCATCAAGGTATAATGTACAGACAAATGTATGGTAGGATGTGAATATAGTGGAGGTAAACCTAGGTATTGAGTGATGAAGAGAGAGATATTGTCTCTAGAAACATCGTTGAAACCAGGAGATGTCATTGCATGTGTGGGTGGTGGAACTAATAGGTTGGATAAGGTATAGTGAGCAGGACTAGAGGCTCTACAGTGAAATAAGCCAATAAACACTAACCAGAACAGAAATGGACAAGACATATTGACATTAAGGAGAGGCATGCTTAGTCGAGTGATCAAAAGGGTCCGGTGAGTGGAGAGGTTGGTTGGTGATTTAGACAGCTAGCCAGGGCATCGGTAGCAAGCTAGCATAGGATGGAGGTCTGTTGTTAGCTACCTCTTGCGTTCCGTCAGTAGATTAGTGGGGTTCCGTGTGGTAGAGGGGATTAATCCAAATCACACAACAACAACAAAAATAAAAACAATAGATATAGTTATAGAGGCCCAAGAAGAAAACATAATAATAATAATAAAAAATAATAAAAAATATATATAAAAAAAATTGTCCGATTGTCTATTCAGATAGCAGCCGGTAAGACAGCTAACGGTTAGCAGGCCGCAGATGGGCGTTCAGGAGCCAGCCGAATAACTCCTTCGGGTAGATAACGTCGGCAGTCCAGTTGTGAAGGCCCGGTGGGGCTCCGCGAAAGCAGTAAAACGGGTCCGGATAGGTGACTGCAGCCCAGGTGTGATTGATGGAACTCAGGAGTGATTGACGGAGCTTGCTAGCTCCGGAATAATTGATGTTTGCTCCGGAATCGACGAAGGCCGATAGTCACACGGATAGCAGCTAGCTAGCTGTGAGATCCGGGTATGAATGTCCAGAGAGCAGTCGAAATCCAGGGACATGGAGAGAAAAATTGGTCCGGTATGTTCCGTTCCGAGCCGCGCTGCGCCGTACAGAACTGGCGATAGATTTTCGAGCTAAAGGATAGCTGATGACCACAAACCGTGGTTAGCTGAATACTAACGATTTGCCAGTAAAGGAGCTAACTAGCTTCTGAACTAGCTTCTGGATTAGCTTCTGGCTAGTTTCAGGCTAGCTTCTTGGAGTTTCTGGCTAGCTTCTTGGAGGATTACAGATCTGAGGTAAATAATACTTTTTTATAAATATACATTGGTGAGGCGGGTTGCAGGAGAGTGTTTTGAAGATGAGTTGATGGAAAATAAAAATAAAATGTATGTGAAAAAGTTGTAAATATATATATATACAGGACACGACAAGACGAGGACAAAAGACGTCTGAACTGCTATGCCACCTTGGTTTAAAATTCTTCTCTGCAGATCCTCTCAAGCTCTGTCAGGTTGAATGGAGAACGTCGCTGCACAGCTATTTTCAGGTCTCTCCAGAGATGTTCGGTCAGGTTCAAGTCCGGGCTCTGGCTGGGCAACTCAAAGATATTCAGAGACTTGTCCCGAAGCCACTACTGCATTGTCTTGGCTGTGTGCTTAGGGCCGTTGGAAGGTGAACCTTCGCCCCAGTCTGAGATCCTGAGCGCTCTGGAGCAGGTTTTCATCAAGGATCTCGCTGTACTTTGCCCTGTTCATCTTTGCCTTGATCCTGACTAGTCTTGTAGTCCCTGCCACTGAGAAACAACCTCACTGCATGATGCTGGCACCACCATGCTTCACCGTATGGATGCTGCCAGGTTTCCTCCAAACGTGACGCTTGGCATTCAGGCCAAAGTGTTCAATGTTGGTTTCATCAGACCAGATAATCTTGTTCCTTATGGTCTGAGAGTCTTTAGGTGCCTTTTGGTAAACTCCAAGCTGGCTGTCATGTGCCTTTTACTGAGGAGTGGCTTCCATCTGGCCACTGTACCATAAGGGCCTGATGAAAAGATGGTTGTCCTTTTGGAAGTTTCTCCCATCTCCACAGAGGAACTCTGGAGCTCTGTTAGAATGACCATCGGGTTCTTGGTTACCTTCCTCACAAAGGCCCTTCTCCCCTGATTGCTCATTTGGGCCTGGTGGTCAACTATAGGAAGTGTCTTGGTGGTTTCAAATGTCTTCCATTTAAGAATGATGGTGGCCACTGTGTTCTTTGGGACCTTAAATGCTGCAGACATTGTTTGGTACCCTTCCACAGATCTGTGCCGACACAATCCTGTCTCGGATCTCTACAAACACTTCCTTTGACCTCATGGCTTGGTTTTTGCTCTGACATGCACTGTCAACTGTGGGACCTTATATAGACAGGTGTGTGCCTTTCCAAATGTCCAATTAATTGAATTTACCACAGGTGGACTTCAATGAAGTTGTAGAAACATCTCAATGATGATAATTGGAAACTGAATGCATCTGAGCTCAATTTCGAGTCTCATAGCAAAGGGTCCAAATAATTAGGGTAAATAAGTATTTTAAAAATTTCTGTTTTCTAAAAACCTGTTTTTGCTTTGTCCTTATGGGGTAATGTGTGTAGATGGCTGAGGGTTTTATTTGATCCATTTTAGAATAAGACTGTAACGTAACAAAATGTGGAAAAAGTCAAGAGGTCTGAATACTTTCTGAAGGCACTGTATATGGTGTCCATGTTTATAAAGAATATTTCATGCAGAAACCCTCATATTGAACACCATTGGTATTAGCTAAGTCAATGGCTTATATTTAGAATATATTTATCAGCTTTGTCATCCTATTTGTTTTGATAAGGCATCACAAAGGACCAGTGATAAATACAGATGTCTGTGATAATCTGAATTATCCAAAAGGGCCACTTGATGTCGTGTGATAGATTACATGTCAATCAGTCAAATGTATTTATAAAGTCCTTTTTAGATCAGCAGATGTAACAAAGTGCTATACAGAAACTCAGCCTAAAATCTCAAACAGCAAGCAATGCAGATGTAGAAAAACGGTGGCTAGGAAAAATTCCCTTGAAAGGCAGGAACCTAGAAATAAACCTAGAGAGGGACCAGGCTCTGAGTGGTGCCAGTCCTCTTCTGGCTGTGCCAGGTGGAGATTATAAGAGTACATGGCCATTTAAGACCAGATTGTTCTTCAAGATGTTCAAACGTTCATAGATGACCAGCAGGGTCAAATAATAATCACAATGGTTGTAGTGGGTGCAACAGGTCAGTACCTCAGGAGTAAATGTCAGTTGGCTTTTCATAGCCAAGCATTCAGAGGTCGAGACAGCAGGTGCAGTAGAGAGAGAGAGTCGAAAACAGCAGGTCCGGGACAAGGTAGCGTGTCCTGTGAACAGGTCAGGGTTCCCTAGCCGCAGGCAGAACAGTTGAAACTGGAGCAGCAGCACGGCCAGGTGGACTGGGGACAGCCAGGAGTCATCAGGCCAAGTAGTCCTGAGGCATGATCCGAGGGCTCAGGTCCTCTGGGAGGGGAGGGAGCATACTTAAATTCACACAGGACACCAGATAAGACAGGAGAATTACACCAGATATAACAGACTGACCCTAGCCCCCCGGTACATAGACTATTGCAGCATAGATACTGGAGACTGAGACAGGGGTGGGTTGGGGGGACACTGTGGCCCCGTCCAACGATACCCCCAGACAGGGCCAACCAGGCAGGATATAACCTCACACATTTAGCCAAAGAACAGTCCCCACACCACTAGAGAGATATCAACAGACTCCAGTAATATAACCTACCTTAGCAACCCTATGTATTACTCACGCTATTGAAGCAATAATGTATAGCAGTGGTATGTTGATAAAGGCTATATTCAGAGAAGTGCCAGGGCAGGACTGCAACTCAGTTTCTTGATGGGAGTTCAAACATAACATACTGTAGGTACTACATTCCTACCAGAAATACAATAATACAATAAACCATGAGTACTTACTTTAAATAAATATATTTTTTTAAATTGCACAGCCAACCCAATGACCTTTTGTTAAACATATTACTGTGATTAACAATCTAACGGTTTCGTTCCCCTGCATGTCTTTTTATTCAGCTATAATAATCCCCTCTCCCGATAGAGTGCTGATTGTGAAGTTGATTATTATCTTGACCGCTTTACTTCATCTGCAATTCTTATTAGGGGAAAGAGTGTGGAGTTCATTTGGAAGTAAATTGCACAACTTTCCATTTGCATGATTGAGTGGAATAGCAGATACCTTCCTCCCCCTCTCCACCTCCCTCTTCCTTGTTCATTATTACCTGTGGTAAGGATAGCAATAGCAGCATGTGACAGTGATTCTACACAAACATTTGTATTGTTTTAATGATTCTCTTATCTATACTCAGATGTGGTTGTACCTGTGGGGGCTGAGGCTGGTGCTGCTGCTGCCTGGACTGACCTTATCAGCGGTTGACTTATGAGGTGTACCTCATCCTCTCGCTCGCTCTCTGTAGTATTCATTTTTTGCCACACTCTAAACCTGTGCAATGAGCATTATAAATGAAACCATTAATAGCCATGGGTCACTTTCACAAAATACTCATAGCATTAGTAGAAATTGCTTTTGAAAATAGCGTCAAAAACACACACAATAACAACAGCATTCTTTTGCCCAGTGAGTCATTTGCTACGGAACACTGCACTGGTCATTAGAGAGGAGGTACAATGCGAGGAGGTACAATGCGAGGAGGTACAATGAGAGGAGGTACAATGAGAGGAGGTACACCCCCCCCCCCCCCCACCCCGCATAAGACATGAGATGACAGAGGTGACTCCCGTCTCTGTGCTCCTTTTATAGCATACATCGAGCAATGGACCAGAGATCCCTGCGGCAAAACCGTCTGAGCCACTTCCCTCCTTGGTCCCTGGAGCCCCAGCTAGCTCTCTCCACTCTCCTACCCTCCTTCAGGCCTCAGGGCCCAGGCCTCTTGATGCACAGAGTGTACCCTGACACCATGTACCGACCTGAAATACTATCCCATGGGTACACCCCAATCTTCCCTTCAATGAGCCTGCAATAATCTGTATAATACAGTGAGTCATTTTCCATCCCTGGTGAGTCCGTTGAAGCAGGCCACTGCATGACTTTGCCCACTCTTGCAAAGAATGGAAAAACAATCAACATGATTCCAAAATCACTCATACAATAGGTTCTCTGATGTTCTTCAAAGAGAAATGAGAAAGGTGTCTGAGAATATGGCACGATAATAGAACATAGTCTCATGCTCGATGGAATTCAACGCTTGTTTGAGAGCGAGCTTTCATTTTTTTTAGCGGCTGAAATAAGCTGCAGTACTATATCATGAGCAGAGTAAATAAGATCTCCTGTTCCTGGTTGTAGTCCGTGGCATAATTGTGTATGTCACTGCACATTGTCTGAGTGCTTAATTCATCTAACAGGTGCATCGCACTGAGCCAAGTTTGACACTTTAAGAGTTCACAGTAAATTGAGGACCATTATCAGTAACGGCACCAAGTCGTCCCTTAGATCTCCGTGATTGAATTTAGCAACACACAAGGATCAACAATGTTAATTACAAATTTACAAGCAGGTAAGGGCATCAGAAGTAAATGTCAACAGCTGACAAGCTTAATAAATGATCCATTCTGAATGACTCCGTAGGACATTTTGTCATTATGGCAGTGTGGTCGAGGTATAAATGACTGCCGTAAAGCAATTCATAACACATTACGGGCTAATATATTTTATGAGCCCCTTGAGAAATGGCAGGAGATAGACATGACTTGGGAAATGGATGTAAAGATGCGAGCGAGGGTTTTCACATTGATGGAGTGTTGAATGTAGCCAACTAGTTGCTACACGCTGCCATGTATTCTGGTGGACTGACACATACATACATACACACACACACACACACACACACACACACACACACACACACACACACACACACACACACACACATGCACACAAAACTCAAAGATGCAAAATACCAGGGTTTCTGTTAGCCTGTAATAAAAGAAAGTAAAAATGTTGCTGTCCAATTTGACCAGGAGAAAAAAACAATCCCCTTTGCAAAATAATGCTATTTATTAATTGATGGAAATATCAGTCTACGGAATAACATTTTTACCGTCATGCTTATCCGTCTGTGGGTTAATTCAATTGGTGCGTGTGTATACTTGTCAGACAGGCTACAGCCTATTTTGAGTGGAGTATCTCGTCAGACAATGCTAGAGCTGCTGCTGCAGCTCCTCAGCTCTTTGCTGCTGGAGTGAGACATGCTTTTATAAGCCCTGCCGTTGCGCAACAATCATGAATACAATCGCGTGTTAAAATCAGCTACTATTTTTATTTCTCAACGGGTAATCGAAGCGCGCCTCCCATTCGCCATTCAAGTGCATAGGCAACGGCAGGCAGGCTGTGCACTTGAATGTCACCCGCCACCTTGCAATGTGAGCTGGTGGCAGTATGCATTTTGAAAATGTATACTTAACTGTTCGAAACTTGAATGTTTTACTTCATATTGTAACCACTCTGCTTACCTTATTGCACAATGAACGCTAATCAAAGAACTGTAATTTCAAAGGGTTTGCCCATCTTCACCTTTCACATTTCACATTTCTCACCGGTGAATTAAGACTACTGGGTTTAGGGAGGATACATGGTCTGCCTCTCAAATGGCACCGTATTCCCTGTAAGATGCACTACTTTTAACCAGAGCCCTATGTGCCTTGGTCAAAAGTAGTGCACTATACAGGGAATATGGTGCCATTTGAGATGCAGGCATACTGTAGCAGTGCCATATCCCCACCTCACAGCAGTCTAGTGCCCTATCCACCACGGCTCACACTCAAGCACATAGCACAGGAGTGAAGCCCTTTGTGTCTGATCGGCTCGCCTAAAGAGCAACCCATTACTCCCATCTAATGTATGCTCGATTAGACAGTTAGACAGTGTATTTCCTCGACTAATGCGCATTGAAGTAGTTTTTTTTTTTACCTTACGTGTTATATGACACAGTATTTGCATTTCTATTATACAGCGAGACTGAAGATAATAGTAACCTGTTCAAACAGGTTGTGGTTTTCAACCTTTTACACTTTTACTACAACAGCTTAGTTTCCTTGGGAACAGATGTTAATTACTATAAAGTGTTTCACTGAGAACTATTCACACATTCCACCCCATATGGTACAGCTAGAGCAGAAAGGAAAGACACTTGGCATGAGTCTTGACGAGAGTGTTATTTTGGGCTGCCGTTCACAAATATTGTGCCAGTCGGGGGTGAGACAGACATCAGCCGTTTTCTGATTGTTTCACGCATGAATAGAGACAATTTCATCAGCATTTGTAGACAATGTGGTAAAATGTTGTCAGAGATGAAATTGCATTTGAAAGAGAGCTTGTACCAGCTGATATAGTTCTGGGAGCATTCCTTGGAGACTCAGAGTTGTATTTGTGAATCGGTTAACCATAGGGTAGGGCTTGTGGAATGCCAAGAAGCAAGTAAGGACAACGGCATGGAAGTCATTACACACAATGAGCATTTTTGGGGATGAGTCTTGGATTGCCAGGAAGTTGTGTGAGATCGTAAAGCATATTGTGAATAGTAGTATTATAGTTCTACGCATTTGCTAGGTGACACCTCAATTATAGATGGCAGGCTAGGTTTCTTTGTACACTTCATACCACCAGTTTAGCATGCTACATTGAAATAAGTGTAGTTCCATGGGAAATAAAGGACATTGGCAGAGTTTATTGATCACACCAGGTAGTGTTATGTCAACATAATCTTTCTGATATTTCACAGTTATTTATCAATCTATGTGGAGTAAACGCAGAGTAAAGCTCAAGTAACGACACAAATCACTGTAATATAAATCAGGTGCCTCCCAAGGCCTCAACATACTATAAATCAATGGCAGACCTTGTTGCTTTTCGGGCTTTGTAATAGAGAGAAGAATAGCTACGGGTTTGAAAATATATTGTCTACTGGTCATGTGATGAAAGTGATTTCAGCACTTTGTTTAGATTACACAATACGACTGCTTTAGAGGTGTTTGTTTCACCAGCGCTTACATTTCCCTTTTCATGATACTTAACTCAAAATGAACAGCTACAAACTCACTTTTTAAATAAACAATGTGTCCGCTTTTCCCTAATGCTGTAATGCACAACTTTAATATCCATCATTTTTTTCTCCATATGCCTGATTTTGAGAAAACGCTCTTCTCAAAGCCTCTATTACTGCTCAAGTCCAACCTTGTCATTCATTACTTTACGAATGATCATTTCTGAATCTGGAAATTATTGTATGAAAGATTGCATTTAAAAGTCTGATTTATTAAGACCACCAGAGGACTGGGAGCCAGGCAACCGCTTGACAGACATGCAAACGCCTTGCGCTAATAACGGTAGATCAAATAGACTATATTTAGCACTGCATTTAGCAGTGCAAGTGAAGGCATTCCTAACTGCCCATGAAAACCTGGAAAGCGAGAGAAATCAAGAAATTGTATATGTCGTATGCTTCTTAAACAACAGGTGTAGACTAACAGTGGCATGCTTACTTACGGCCCTTCCCAACAATGCGAAAAAATATCAATAGTAGAAAAATAGTAAATGAATAAATAAATAAAATAAATACACAATGAGTAATGATAACTTGACTATGTACACAGGATACCATTACCAGGTCGATGTGCAGGGGTACGTGGTAATTTAGGTAGATACAGTTGAAGTCTGAAGTTTACATACACCTTAGCCAAATACATTTAAACTCAGTTATCAACAATTCCTGACATTTAATCCTAGTAAAAAGTCCCTGTCTTAGGTCAGTTAAGATCACCACTCTATTTTAAGAATGTGAAATGTCAGAATAATAGTAGAGAGAATGATTTATTTCAGCTTTTATTTCTTTCATCACATTCCCAGTGGGACAGAAGTTTACATACACTCAATTAGTATTTGGTAGCATTGCCTTCAAATTGTTTCACTTGGGTCAAACGTTTCGGGTAGCCTTCCCACAATAAGTTGGGTGAATTTTGGCCCATTCCTCCTGACAGAGCTGGTGTAACTGAGTCAGGTTTGTAGGTCTCCTTGCTCGCACATGCTTTTTCAGTTCTGCCCACAGATTCTTTATAGGATTGAGGTCAGGGCTTTGTGATGGCCACTCCAATACCTTGACTTTATTGTCCTTAAGCCATTTTGCCACAACTTTGGAAGTATGCTTGAGGTCATTGTCCATTTGGAAGACCCATTTCCGACTAAGCTTTAACTTCCTGACTGATGTCTTGACATGTTGCTTCAATATATCCACGTAATTTTCCTTCCTCATGAGCCATATATTTTGTGAAGTGCACCAGTCACTCCTGCAGCAAAGCACCCCCACAACATGATGCTGCCACCCCTGTGCTTCATGGTTGGGATGGTGTCCTTCGGCTGCAAGCCTCCTCCTTTTTCCTCAAAACATAACGATGGTCATGTTTCATCAGACCAGAGGACATTTATCCAAAAAGTACGATCTTTGTCCCCATGTGCAGTTGCAAACCGTAGTCTGGCTTCTTTATGGCGGTTTTGGAGCTGTGGCTTATTCCTTGCTGAGAGGCATTTCAGGTTATGTCGATATAGGACTTGTTTTACTGTGGATATAAATACTTTTGTACCGGTTTCCTCCAGCATCTTCACAAGGTCCTTTGCTGTTGTTCTGGGATAGATTTGCACTTCTCGCACCTAAGTACGTTCATCTCTAGGAGTCAGAACGCGTCTCCTTCCTGAGCAGTATGATGGCTGCGTGGTCCCATGGTGTTTATACTTGCGTACTATTGTTGGTACAGATGAATGTTGTACCTTTCATTTAGAAATTGCTCCCAAGGATGAACCAAACTTGTGGAGGTCTACAATTAAAGCTGATTTCTTTTGATTTTCTCATGATGTCAAGCAAAGAGGCTTGAAGGTAGGCCATGAAATACATCCACAGGTACACCTCCAATTGACTCAAATTATGTCAATTAGCCTATCAGAAGCTTCTAAAGCTATGATATAATTTCCCAAGCTGTTTAAAGGCACAGTCAACATAGTGTATGTAAACTTCTGACCCACTGGAATTGTGATACAGAGAATGATAAGTGAAATAATCTGTCTGTAAACAATTGTTGGAAAAATTACTTGTGTCATCCACAAATTAGATGTCAAACTATAGTTTGTTAACAAGAAATTTGTAGAGTGGTTGAAAAAGGAGTTTTAATGACACCAACCTAAGTATATGTAAACTTCTGACTTCAACTGTATGTACATATAGCTAGGGATAAAGTAACTAAGCAACAGGATAGATAATTAGCAGTAGCAGCAGCATATGTGATTAGCAAAATAGAAAAAAGGTCAATGCTGATAATCCGGGTAGCTATTGGATAACAGCAGATAATAGCAGTCTTGTTCAGGGTCCTGTTGGTTCCGGACTTGGTGCATTGGTACCGCTTGCACTGTGATAGCAAAGTATACAGTCTATGACTTGGTTGGCTGAAGTCTTTGACAATTTTTAGGGCCTTCCTTTGATATCGCTTGGTATGGTGGTCCTTGATGGCAGGGAGCTAGACACCAGTGATATACTGGGTCTTACGTATTACCCTCTGTAGCGCCTTGCGGTCGGATGCCAAACAGTTACCATACCATGTGGTGATGCAGCCAGTCAAGATGCTCTCAATGGTGCAGCTGTAGAACTTTTGGAGGGTCCATACTGAATCTTTTCAAGCTCCTGATGGGGAAGAGGTGTTGTCGTGCCTTCTTCACCACTGTGTTGCTATGTGTGGACCACAATAATTGCCTAGTGATGTGGACACAGAGGAACTTGAAGCTCTCGGCCCTCTCCACTACAGCCCTGTCAATGTGGATGGGTGCGTACTCAGCCCTCCGTTTCCTATAGTCCATGAATCTCCTTTGTCTTGCTGACGTTGAGTGAGGTGTTGTTGTCCTGGCACCACTCTGCCAGGTCTCTGACCTCCTCCTTATAGGCTGTCTCATCGTCGTCAGTGACCAGGCCAACCACTGTCGTATCATCAGTAAACTTAATGATGGTGTTGGAGTCGTGCACTGCCATGCAGTAGGAGACAAAGCATCCACCCCTGAGCGGCCCCCGTGTTGAGAGTCAGAGTAGCGGATTAGTTGTTGCCTTCCCTCACCACCTGGGGGTGGCCCATCAGGAATTCCAGGATCCAGTTGCAGAGGGAGGTGTTCATTCCCAGGGTCCTGAGCTTAGTGATGAGCATGGAGGGCACTATTTGATAAACACTGAGCTGTAGTTAATGAACAGCATTCTCACGTAGGTGTTCCTCCAGGTGGGAAAGCACTGTATGGAGTGCAATAGAGATCGCATCATCTGTGGATCTGTTAGGGCTTTTTTTTTAGGCTGGATCATGTTGTTGTATTGTATTGCTGTATGTTTTAATTCTGTATGTATTGATTGTTGCTGCCTTCTTGGCCAGGTCTCCCTTGAGAAAAAGACTCTGGGTCTCAATGGGCTTTTCCTGGTTAGATAAAGGTTAAATAAAAATAATAAAGGGAGGTGTGTGAATTGGAGTGGGTCCAGGGTGTCCATGATCGTGTTGATGTGAGCCCTGACCAGACTTTCAAAACATTGTATGGCAACAGATTTGAGTGCTACAGAGTGATAGTCATTTAAACATATTACCTTGTTGTTATTGGACACAGGGACTATGGTGGTCTGTTTGAAACATGTACAGTAAGTATTACAGACTAGGCCTGGGAGAGGTTGAAAATGTCAGTGAAGACACTTGCCAGCTGGTCAGCGCATACTCTGATTACGTGTCCTGATAATCCTTCTGGCACCGAGGCCTTGTGAATGTTAAGCTTTTTCAAGGTCTTACTCAAATCGGCTAGTCGCAAGTCATCCGGAACTGCTGGTGCTCTCGTGCATGGTTGAGGTGTTGCTTGCCTCGAAGCGAGCATAGAATACATTTATTTGCAAAATTATTCAGACCTCTTGGATTTCTTCACATTTTATTGTGTTACAAAGTGCGATTAAAATAGTCATTTATTTTGGATGGAAAATGTGAGAGTTAATAAATTAAATATAGTTGTTGCATAAGTATGCTGTGCCTTTGTTTAGGCAAGCCTAAATTAGTTCAGGTGTTCCTAATGCTTTGTACACTCAGTGTACACTGTGTATATGTGTGTGTATGTATATATGTATACGGATGCCATTGTTTCCCTTCATTTGAAGATGAAATGCGGACGCAGGTGTTTTATACAACAGCCTTTTGTGTGTTCCCTTTTCGTCTCTCTCCACATATTTGCAATCAAACGCCAGAATTTCCTCCATCTCCTTAAATATCATACTCTGCTTCCAGCGGGCTTCCCTCTGATTTCAAAAGTCAGTCCTCCAGAAAGTGGAGAACATGAGCAACACTAGTGCAGTTCTTAGTGATATCTTTCAAAATAGCTGCGTTAGAAACGATTACCTACACATACTGAGCAGCTCATGTTATAGACAGACCAATCCAAACTAATCTCTCGACATGTCCAGCCCATCCATTATCTTGGCTAAACCAACTAGGCTCGAAATTTACAAATGTTAAACGTATTTAGAGATGGCATACACTTGTTATTAAGGCACATGAAAGTTCACATGTTCCAGAAGGCATTTCTGCCAAACAATAAAAAATGTATGTTTACTGTACGTTCAAATGTCTCTCCTGTGAAGTAGTGATGGGCGACACATGACTAGTTTCCTGAAACAAGTCTCATATATTAATAAATAATTCTCATGCTACCTGGCTTGCTCCTGACTTATTTAGAGTTAGTTTGTTGTTTAATAATAGCCTGTTGAAATGTTGAAAGTGAATTCATAGTGACAGAATTGCACATTCTCCTCGGCTATAGAAAGTTGTAGCGCAGCCTCTGAATGTCATAGAGCCAAACCAAAGATATCCCATATACATAGAGTCTGTCACGGATCCCCCTGGAACGTTCATTATGCACACCTGTCCCCTATTCCCACTGATTAGTATTTGTATATATGTGCCCTTTGGTTTCCATTGGGTGGTTGATTATTGTTACTCTGTCCGTTAGTGCGTGTGAGTACCTGTGCTGTGTGTTTTTGGCTTTCGTGCCATTGTTGATTGCACAGATGATTACAGGTCTCATCCCGTGTGTTAATGTTTGTGCGCATGTGTTATTTATTCAAAGTACTTCTCACTCTTTTGTTTGAGGTTCAACCCTGTGTTTTGTTACGTGTTTGTTTGGTCTTCGTCCCCGTGCCTTTACACGGCACGTCATAATTTGGGTGCGATAAAAACCCTGTTACACAGTCCTGCGCCTGTCTCCCGAATCATTTATGCCAACGTGACGTGAGTCACGTGTTTTCCCGGCATTTTACAGCTTGTTTTCTAGCATAAATTATTCAGGAATAAAACGTTGTTATAGATCACTTTAAATATTTGGGTCTATTACCTTTCTTTGCGAAATCTTAAGCTAACAAGTGGTAGGCCTATGCTTTTAGCCATTTTCTTGAGCGTAAAACACAATACCCTCACATACCCTTACATATCCCCTCAATTCGAGCCCTGGATAGTAGACTATAATTTAGTCTGTCAACAGGTGGGCCTACCTCTTATTTCTTGAATAGGAAGAAATAGGCAAAGCCCTATTGTTGTTAGTAGCCTGAAGTAAAATTAAAATGATGACTGTTTAAATGAATTAAGCCTTCTCGATTTAGCCTACTTTCAGCACCCATGCACTGTCTATCTCCATGGCTGCCTCTTCATAGTAATGTACGTTATGTAAATTACTCAAATATGGCTTTTTGGGGCGGCAGGTAGCCTTGTAGTTAGAGTATTGGGCCAGTAAATGAAAGGTTTCTGGATCGAATCCCTGAGCTGAAAAGGTGAAAACCTGTCGTTCTGCCCCTGAACAAGGCAGTTAACCCACTTTTCCCCAGTAGGCCATCATTGTAAACAAGAATTTGTTCTTAACTGACATGCCTAGTTAAATACAAGTTAAATAAAATTTAAAAAACGTCAATTACTCTGATAAATAGCTTCAATATGGTCAATGAAACATATTGTTTTTTTATTAAAATCAATTATAGCACTAGCAAGTAGTCTTCCTTATCATCTTCACGCTCTCCCTCTCAAACTGAACACCAGTAGTCCTAGTCTGCACGCACAGATATTGATTTTGTTTTTTGACCAATAAAACAAATACTTTCGGAAGAAGTCTTTGACTCGCCTCCTGAAGTGCCACCGTATACAGCACAGCCATTGGTTAGGCAGCACAAAAGGGTTTACATCAGCAAGAGCAGGGCAGGCCGGGGCTCATGATTGGGATAGGCTATCCATTGCAGTGTGTAATGTTTTACATATACCATCCCAGCAGTGCAAAAACTCAAGAAGGAGGTACATTTTCTTTGAAATATAACTTTGCCCTGTGCTTCTCCGAGCATGCTCGTCATATAACCCTAGACCTGTAGCCTATAGTATAGGCTATGGATCATTTGATTGAGACCACATTAGGCGCACCTGATATTGCACGCCCAGCAGAGAGTCAGGGATGAGGGGCAGCATCGGGCACACCGAGATAAAATAAGCAACTAATTATCAAACTTTGAGCAATATGACATTTAATCGATTACAATTACAGGATCCTCCCCTGGACTAAATGAAACATGTCATTAAAAAGCATGACTCTCCCCCATTTTCCCTGGGTACCAATTGCGTCATTTTAACTGCTCCCTTAAGTCAAAGCTTTATTAGTCACTTAACTTGCCAATGTATCATAACCTATTCCACGAAACTGTGCAGGAAACATTCTGTATAGGAACTTCTTTCCCTACTTGCTGGGTCCCTAATTATTTAGTTACAATATACATTTTGTATCCATTTTGTTGCGGTGCCACCATGTCCCGCGAAGGAGTGTATAGCCTATTGTAGCTGACTGGGTTCAGATGGCATCATCTAAGCATCATTTAAGGATGAGCTGCTGTCTCCATTACCCTGGTCTGAGTATGTGTGGAGGGACAGTGTTTGCATCCCAAATGGCACTGTATTCCCTTTTATAGAGCACTACTTTTGACCAGGACTAATAGGAATGTGGTCAAAAGCAGTGCTCTATAAAGGGAATAGAGTGCAATTTGGGATGCAGCCTGGGTGTGTTCTGGGGAGGGACAGTGCTGTGAGCTAGAGAGAATAGAGTAGATGTCACGGGTCAAAATTTTGATTGATGACCCTATGTGAACTCTATGTGAACCCTATGTAGTGATGACGTGTGCATGTCTTCTGGTCAGGCAAGCCTGGTTAGGTGGGGGCTATGGGGTGAGTAAGGGTCCATTTGACAGGCCGTTAATGATTGATGACCCAAGCCTGATAGACAAGCCTGGTTAGGTGGGGGCTATGGGGTGAGTAAGGGTCCCTTTGACAGGTCGTTAATGATTGATGACCCAAGCCTGATTTATGACCCTATGTAATGATTTATGACCCTATGTCATGTAGAAGGGTGCATGCCCTGGGTTGAGTAAGTGACCATGTGTCAGGTCAACCTGTTACTGTTTCTCACGGTTTGGGTTGGTTAAGGCCCCTTATAAAGCCGCTGAACAATACCTGTTTAAGAGTGCACAAGATCTTAAGAATAACCATGGAATTTGGGATCGGTACCAAAGCAGTGATGACTGTAACAACTGAAACAGGCCTTCGGGTTGCCCATAGAGCAAGGGCAAAGTATCAACCAGCAATATATGATGCGCCAAAAAAACGTTTTTTAAATGTGTATAGAACCCAAATACCGCCAACAAATGCTCTGACAGATCAAGTGTTGATGTCTAATGGCCAGCAGTGGGGGTATCGGTTTGATTACCTGGCCTGTAGAGTGACCCTCTATACGGTAGATGAAGGAGAAGAATATACAGACCAGACTGTAGGCTTGGAATATGGTGTTGAAGACTGGTCGGTTTTTCGCAAGGTTGTGTGTCCTGAACTGAGCCTTATCACCAAGGGGTATAGTGTGTTCACGGGCCACGAGACCCGTTGGGAAGGTACCCCGGACTCCTCAGGACAAATATTTCACAGGGTGAAAATACAAAGAAAGAATGGCCGACCGTGCGGCAGCGTGGAGTTCTATATCGGCACCGAGGCAATCCGAAACCACAAACTTAGGGGTGGTGGCCTGACTGGGGATACCCGACTGCGTCTGCTTATTCCTTTTAACAGTTGGGATGTACTGGAATTGAAAATGTTGCAACCGTTGGATGCTCTCTTTGTACAGAGCCAACAGCGTCAGAGCCTTGTTCATTTAAAGAAGTGCATAATATATACGAATCGTAAAGATTACGATGCAAAAGAGCCTCAAGAAGATACAGCGTCAGAAGAAAACTAAGTAAGCGGATGCTTTAACCCCGCCCCCCCCCAGATACCCAAGGGCCTTGTTCTACAATAAAAAGAAAAAAAGCAGACAGTTCTTCATTTCAGCATACACCATGGATCTCCAGACCATCTACGAGGAAGCCACTACGTCATGGGGGCCCGACACTAAAGACTCTATGCCACGAAGCCCTACACTCTACGCACCCCTGGCAAGACCCGTGACACCCCCGACATTTACCCAGCCTGAGGATGTGTTTGATGGGGTGGCCAGTACTGTTTTTGTGGATACAATCAAGGCCTCTGTAGCTACACTTTTAAACGTGGTGATTGGCGAATATATACGAGAAAAATGCATCGGCTGTGAGATCAATCATCCCAGCCAGCGTCGTCATCCTTGCCTCTACGACCCTCCTAGATACTACTTTTTCAATCATTTTGAGGAGCTGGTGAAAAGACTGTGGTCCTGCCGTTTTATACCAGCGCTGGTCATCGCCCTGGAGTCTATGGGTATTGCGCCGTCTATCCCTAGAGTTTACGGGGTAACCGAAGCCTTCCTACATGAACTGAAGGAGGCCCTCTTCATCCATGAGAAACTCAAAGAAATCCGACACACCCTGGTGGACGACAACAAATACAGGGAAGCTGTGATGGCTGATGTGATGCTTTTCTGGCTCAATAAATCCCAAGAGACCGAGTGACATTTTGTTTATTTAGAGCTATGGGTAACTATGTGTCTACGATGTTTGAGCGAATAAATACATTTTTTCTTTTGAGAGACCTTACAAATGTTATGCATCAGATTATTGAAAATAAAGTGAACAATGTAAAGTTCTACACAACCCACAATACAGGGGTTATTGTAGAGCGTGTGTTAAAAATGGAGCAAATCATGAAACATGTCCGACATACGGGCGAGAGTTTACAATGGTCACATATGGTATCAAGGCTTGTTGAGGATTCTGAAGAACTAGAAATAACTTTGGCTAAGATTTTACATTATTTGTTTGAACCACCCTTTAATGTGAATGTGTATCATATTTGTTGTTTATATACTTATATATCAGACGTGTGTGTTTTAAAAATTCAGCGAAACAAACCTGTAAATCTAAACAATATATACAGGGTGTTGCATGCTGTGATTGTTGAGAAAACGGGGACTTGTATCTTGCAACAAATCCTGAATTGTCTGTATACGTAATAATTGTTGCATTCTTAAAATAAAAATTCACAAACTGAAATGTTGTCGTTATATGAAAGTGGCTCATTACAGTTATTGTACCTCAGAGAGGCAAGAAGGATGGCTGAGCAGCTGTTGAAAAACATATATTATAATCCCTCTAACCCCGGGTCTTATGGGGGTAAAGAGCGTTTACAGAGAGCTATAGTCGAAGAAACAGGTAGTCTGTTAAGCGATGCTAAAGTGAATGAATGGTTATCAGAGCAAGATGCCTACACTCTACATAAACCTGTAAGAAAACATTTTCCAAGAAATAGAGTTTTTTCTACGCATCCATTATCCCAATTTCAGGCGGATCTATGTGACATGCAGTCCCTTGCCGATAAAAATGATGGAAATCGCTACATGCTAACGGTTATAGATATTTTCTCTAAATTAGCCTATGTAAGGGTGTTAAAAAATAAGAGCGGGGCAGAGGTGACCAGGGCCTTTGAATCGATCTTGAAGGCAGGAGGCGCCCCCAAGAAAGTGCAGACGGATGGCGGAAAAGAATTTTTTAATCAAACATTTCAGAAGCTAATGAATAAGTATAATATAGTACATTTTGCTACAGGCTCTGATTTGAAAGCTTCGGTTGTGGAACGCTTTAATAGGACTTTGAAAGAGCGGATGTGGCGCTATTTTACAGCTCACAACACCAACCGATATACAGACATAGTTCAGGATTTAGTAAACGGTTACAACCACAGCTACCATAAGACTATACGTATGAAGCCCTCGGAGGTCTCTTCGGAAAACTCTTTTCAAGTCTTTAAAAATATGTATGGTTTGTTCCCACTTCGCCGTAAGAAAAAAATGACTTTTAAATTCCTAGTGGGTGACTTGGTGCGTATATCAAAGTTGAGGGGTGTTTTCGACAAAAAATACGAACAAGGCTTTAGCTCGGAGTTGTTTACCGTTACCGAATGTCTGCCCCGCATTCCGCCGGTCTACAAATTAAAAGATTATGACGGGGATCTTATAGAGGGATCTTTTTATGAGAAGGAATTACAGAAGGTCCAGTTGGGTAAAGACAAAGTCTTTCACGTGGAGGAGATTCTAGATCAGAAGAGAGAAAAGGGTAAAAAATGGTTGCTGGTCCGCTGGAAAAACTGGCCTCAAAAGTTCAACAGTTGGGTATTGGAGCAGGATGTGGTGGAGGCAACGGGGGTTAATTTAAACCCCTAGTCATGATAACTAGCGCATCATTCGCGTGTACACAGTTGGGCATCATGGAACACAGCGGCTTCTACCTGACTCTCCCCAGTAATGCGTCGGCACAGATATATCGTAATAATCAGAGTTCGAAGTATACAACCAATTTTCCAAAGCCTATAGAGTTATCAGAGGCTTGGGAAGTAGGTCTCAGCGAGATTACATACCCCCATAGTTGGTATAATATCAAAGCTAAGGACCGTGATTTTTATTGCAAAAGGTTCTCGGAACCTGCGAAACTTATTAAGCTTAAAAAAGGTTTCTATAGAACCGTCGACAGGATCGTCTCAGAGTTGAATGAACACCTAACCCTGAACAAGATGGAAATATTCCTATTCTACAATCCAATCCATAAAAGGATACAAATCTCAGGGCCTGCTAACGGAGGTATAAAGACCAGCGGTAATTTATCCTACATGTTGGGGATGGGTCCCAATAAATGGACGTATGTGAACGATAAATTATTCCCATTCCCTGCGGATATACATGCAGGCTTTTACAACATATTTGTCTATACCGACATCATAACCTATCAAAGGGTCGGAGACAGCTGTGTCCCCCTCCTGCGAACAGTTCATATAGACGGCAAGGATGGGGACATCGTCACTGTCAATTATGACAAGCCGCACTACGTACATGTCAGCAAGAACTATATTGAAAACATTCTGGTTGAGCTTAAAACGGATCAGAACGAAAACATTGAATTTACTTATGGTAAAACGATTGTAAAACTCCACTTTAGACCCACCAAAACCTCTCTACATATATAATAGCTGTATTATATTTATAAACATAATACAAATAAAAGGGTTATGGAGCTCCATCAGCTCGACCCTAACCGTTATGTTTCATACTATGTGGATCAAGTGGGTAATGGACTACCAGGATATCATGGAGCGCCGACAATGTATGGTTCGGGGATAGGAGGTATATTCCGTAACCTCTTCAGGATGGTTTTACCGTTTATGAAGAGAGGCTTCAGCATAGCCAAACCACATTTAAAATCAGCGGCTAAAAATATAGTAAGTGAGGTTGTAGCCAATGCTATGACCCGAAGGGCGTCACCAGAGGTGGAGCATCAAGAAGGCTCGGGGCTTATGATATTGTCACGAAGGCCAAAAAAGAGACCTCCTGGTTTAAGGCGTAGACCTGCACCTAAAAAGCGACGGTTAACTGTTAAAAGAACCTCAGTAAGTCAAAGACGGGGTAAAGTGAGGAGGTCTGTACCAAAACAGGCTAAAAGAATACTAGGAAGTATTTTCTAAAAGAATAAGTGACATGGCTCTTTTACATCGAATGTCCTCTGAAGCTATAAAGACAGAACTTGATCTTTTCACGGCACCGTTAACGCAGCATTCAATAGATAGATCCAGTTATGTGGAGATAGCCCCTCTCTCTGCTATTACCGATAACGGGCCTATCGAATTTTTCATACCAGGCCATGGTGACAACTATCTGGACCTCAACAACACCTTGGTGCATTTACGTCTAAAAGTGACCAAAAGAGATGGGTCTAATATTGCAGACGATGCCAAAGTGAGTCTCATTAATTACCCCTTGGCCACCATTTTCTCCCAAGTTGATGTGACTTTGGGTGAACGCCTAATCAGTCAAAGCAGCGCTACATACCCTTATAGAGCCATCATGGAGTGTTTACTAAACTACTCCGAAGACACTCTCAAAACCCAATTTAGCGCCGGGCTGTTTAGCAAGGATACTGCAGGAGCCTCTATGGAATCGACAGACCCTTCCACCGGTGCAAACAAAGGACTAGCGGCACGAGCTCGCTACTGCGCCGAATCTCGAGAGTTTCATTTGCTAGGCCCTATACACTCTGACATTTTCTTTCAAGAACGGTTACTCTTAAATTCGGTTGATTTAAGATTAAAATTAACCAGGGCCAAGGATGATTTTTGCCTGATGTCTCCCCAAGACGGGGATTTTAGTTTGAAAGTGTTGGGGGCAACCCTTTTTATTAAAAAAGTATCTGTATCTCCGGCCGTGCGCCTGGGTCACTCACATGCTTTGATGAAAGGAAATGCCCTTTACCCTCTCCAAAGAATTACCATGAAAACCTTTAGCATACCTGTGGGCAGTAGAATCTGCAGTCAAGAAAACCTATTTCTAGGCCCTTTACCTAGATATGTGGTTATAGGTCTGGTTGATCACGCCTCTAATACGGGCAGTTTAGATAAAAAACCCTTTAATTTTCAGCACTTCAATGCAGAGTATGTAGCGCTCTGTCAGGACGGACGTCAGGTTCCGGCGAAGGCTTTCCAACCACAATTTAATAACAACATATCTGTGCGAGAATTTTACAATCTATTCCTGGCTACAGGGCGACATCTAAAAGATCTCTCTTTACCTATTGACAGAAATGATTTTGCAGAGGGTTACACATTGTATGCTTTCAATTTATCACCTGATGATGACACCTCAGGAAATCTGTCTGTGGTGTCCCAAGGTAACCTCAGGCTGGAAATGCGTTTCCGTACACCTTTAACCTGTACAGTTAGCATGATTGTTTACGCATGCTCTGATTCAATCTTGGAAGTGAATGCCCGAAGACAGGTCTTAGTGGATTATTATTAAGGACCTTTGAACAAAGACATGAATACCCAAGAGTTGGACGGGCTCATGAGCCGCTTGATTGGAAAACAATTTTGTGGAGTGTTGGCTTGTGATGAATTACCTATGGAGATATGGTCTGAGAGGCCTGCAATGTTTATTGTCAATACCCATCCTAAACACATGCCTGGTGAACATTGGCTAGCTATGACATTAGAACAGGAAGGTGGACGAAAAATCTCAACTTTTTTTGATTCCTATGGCTTTCCCCCCGGTTTTTCACATTTCCCTAAATCTATTAAAGATTTTTTGACCCTAAACGGTACAAAGATCTACTACAACATCAAACAAGTGCAAGATAACCTTTCCACTACATGCGGTCACCACTGTGTATTTTACCTGTGCCAAAGAGCCCGGGGAGTTTCTTTTGAAGATGTTATGTCTCTTTATAAGGATGATTTAAGAAGTAATGATAACCTTGTATCTTGTTTTGTTAGAAAATATCAAAAGTGTTCAAATGTGTGTCCTTTAAGAACGCGTAATCAAGGCGTATGCTCACGTCATATGTTTCAAGAATGCCACAAATGTTAACTTGCTTATTTTTCAAATAAAAAATTTATTGAATTTAATCATAGTCATTCAAAAGTCATTTTCAAAAGTCTAACCACGCCGAGAGATCGGGTTTAGGAAAAGGTCCTGAGACGTTCATGGGAGTAAATGAGTTAGCATCATCGCTTTCATATGGGGCCGGTGTCGTTGGGGCATCTTTAGGGGTGCTGTATCTCGTTGAAGGCTTTTGTTTTAAAGCTTGAATCTGTTGACGAAGCTTATGGTTGGGTACACCGGAGAGGGGGATGTTGAGGATTGCCAGGGCCTTAAGAAACTGACGCCAGCCGGGAGGCCTTCGGTCATCAGCAACCTTGTGGGCAGCCGTGGTACTTTTAAGCAAGTCCTGCATATGGGACCCCCTAACCACAGAGCCCTGAAGGATAAACTCTCCAGAGTCGTTCCAAGCAGCTATCCCCTTTGAGTCTTTTATCTTGTTCATAATGTATTTAACATTCTTCCTGTTACGTAAAGGCACATGTGTCAGTAGGTCATGCATAACTTTATCTTCAAATGGCATTTGAGCTTCACCCGACATATTATCGCCACTAGGTAAGATCGACGGTACAGGCCTTACAGGGGCATGGCTATCGTTAGGTTCGACATCTGTTAAAGGGTCCGGTAGGGAAAGGGTTAAATGGTTAGTCTCTCTCTCCCCTTGCTTTACCCGAGTCAAATACCTTTGCATTAGGTTTGTGTATTTTTGAATCTTAACATAGGGGTTCAATCCTTTTCGGTTCAAAACATCCTTCATGGCCGTATCCAAATCATTTTCCGCTGTTTGTCTGATATCTTCAGGACCCTGCATTTGTTTTTTAAGTCTATCCAACTCTTGTTGAGGCACCAAGTACATTTTAGTGGCCATCACACCCACGTGTTCAACCACCACGTCTGGCCGCAATAAGGCTGGTGATGAAGGGCACGGCTATACTGAGTAAAGGTAGAAGAAAACCCCCAGACTGTTGTATACTATGTCTTTTCTTTTGAAGACTGGCCCTTTTATTGGCAAAGAGTTTGATCGCTGTCTTTTGTCTCCTTAATTTTTTCAATTGGTTCAGGGTGAGTGGAATGCGTCCTTTGAGAAGATTCAAAGCAATCTCACATAGGGCTAATATGAGATCTGAAGAACAGCGACCCAAGATGGCCTTCCGTTCTTTAGCTGTAGAACCTACTAGCCTTCTCAAGAGGGGGAGGTTTCTTTTTAAACGCAGAGACATAGCGTTTACTTTTTAGGAAGGTATGCAGCAGGCCTCTCCCCCGGAAACAGCCCTGTACGTAGCCTAAGGTGTTCTGGAGTATTTGCTTTTAAATCCACGATTAAATAAGAAAATGGCTCTTTGGTAGCGTCCTCATAGCTCTCCATAAAGTATGATTTCCGTCCAGGGTACATCTGCTGAGCTAGAGTGCTAATTTGCAGTTTGTCTCTAGGATTTTTAAACAATACCATGTAGTTGGCATTCAAGCTAATGGTCCGACTATTTTTACCTTGGTGAAACACATTCTGGACCAAGTAAAGCACGGACAGGTTTCTATGATGAGTATATTGGGTAAAAGCTCGTGCAATTTCAGGGTGTTCGCTACCAGCAAATAGCATATCGTCCAAAACCAGCAGATTATTTACATGTGGGGGGAGAAGTTCATCATCAGACAGAGAATCGGGTATTCCTTCAACAAACTTGATTTTTATTGTCTTCAATAATTCATCATACAGAGGTTGGTAACATGAATAACACCATACAATATTGTCAGGCTTTTGAGATAACACATGTTCAGAATTCTCTAAAATACTTTTTACAAAAAAAGTTTTGCCACTGTTTGAAGGGCCGGCAATTAATGCTGAAAAAGGCAATTGTAGCCGGGGGTCAAAACCCTCGACAGCAGTCATAATATCTTAAGCTTTAAGACACACTGGGGCTTGTAGCATAAGTCAGTAGCCAAAGGGCAATGTGGTACCGTCAGGCAATAGCTGTCTCTTGTCATAGACTACCCTGAATCTTTTAGTGAGTGGTGCGTTTCTTAGATGGAACCCCTTTTTATCCCTCACTATTTTGTTGTAGGAGCTCAAAATCTCCAAGTCACTATTCTTGTCCTTTACGAACCCCTCGACCAAGCGCGTGATTGATTCCAAGTTTACACGCGGTGCATTTTCATAGTTTTGAGTCACGCCTTTGGCTTTCAACACCACGTGATTGGCTTTAGTCCTAAAAGCATAGCTTTTTGGACCACATGAGGACCATTCTGTAATATGGTCACCCTCTTCGAGTTCACTCGTTAAACCCCCAAGATAGTTGCTAAGTGGGGGGGTCCAATCCCCCGGTTTGCTTACATAGACCACAGAGTCTGTGTCGTGGTAAAGAACCCGCCTCTGAAGCTGTTCCATGAGGGTGTACAGTTCAAGGCGGCCATAGGCTGTGGTAAATGCTGCAAGAAACACATTTACATTACCCGGGGGTAGAACCCACTTTTGGTGGCGCCTCCATTGCACCAAGGCAATGTCTTGACTCAAGAAGGAAAAATGTGAAATTTCGTATTGGTCCGAAAAAACAAATTCCAAAAATTCTTCGGGGTCTTTAATGATCGAAGTTGTTAGCATATTGCATCTCTGCGCTAATTTCCCCCAAAGGGAGTTCAAGTACAATTTCGACACATTTCTTTTGGTTTTGTTGACCTCTATTCTGTCAGGGTCAAGAAGTATGCCTTCTCTGTCATGGTAGTCTTGAATGTACTGGTCTTTACTTTCTTGATCTGTGACCGATGCAGGATAGCCTGAAGCCATCTGCTTGCATCTCAAGAAGGTTTTGATGTACTCTTTAAAAAGTGTGTCTGATTTCCTGGAAAAGTTCCACACTTCAAAGATTTTGGCCACACGATACCCCTTCTCTAAAGCCTTAGAGAATTCTACAGTGACCCATACACCGGTCAGGGCTCTTTCTTGATCTGTGTGATCACAGGGGTTTTCCTGGTTGTGGTTTTCACAGCATGTGCGACAAAGGGGAAAGAAAAGTTTTCCTTTAGGACCCTTGTAAGGCAACACAGGTATAAACAGCCCCCTAGGAGGGTAGACAGTCGCTTTGATTAAACCAAAATAATTTTGGGGTTCGTCAAAGTCGCTGTGAATAATTTCAGGATGCCCTATAGGATAGAATGAGGAACTCATTACATGAGGATATAGGGATGTAAAATCTACATAGCCTATTGTCTCGTCGGGTTGAGCTACATAACGCAATGTCAAAGCATTGGTCCGGCCTCCAAACAAGGCCTGTCGCGGTTCCAGGGGCTCTGGAGGGTCATAATGGGTAAGGAAGGCCTTAACACTAGGATCTGCCTTTTTGAGGGCTGTCCATTCGTGCTCCCACAAAACCACAACTTTTAACCCGTAAGTAGCCTTTAAAGAATTCAGTTTGTCTTGAAACTCTTGGTACATTTCCCCAAAAGTCTTTTGGGTTAGGACACACAAGGTGTGGGGGACAAAGCATAATTTACAACCGTGGAAGAAACAACCGTTGTACTCATACACTGTCTCAACCCCGTCAATCTGTGTGTATCCATCTACATGGTAAGGCCCAAAAGCCTTCTCCCCCCGATTCAAAGCATGTTGGATAAAAATATCTTTATCCTGGGCCAAGTACTCCAACCATTGAATGGAACCACTAGAGTAGGCCTTGAATTGGCGTCGGTAGTTGTCTGGCGATGGGATAGCTATAGATTCAGGAGTTAGATAGTGTGTACGATAGGTTTTCATGCACGCTGATGCAATAGTTGTACAGCTCCAGGGGTCAATGCCCGCATCTTTGATTACCTCTTCTCTGAATCTGAGGCATCCTTCACGAAGTATAACAACGTCATTGTCACAGTATGATTCCATCTCTTTATGGAAATCAAAAGTGCCATGTCTTACGGTCTCGTACCATGTCATGAATCTCTCACGCTCTTTGGGAGACATTTGATCACACCCGTACATTTCGGGGGCTGGATAAGATCCTATATAATGTAGATTCTCCTCAGATGTGAAGAAATGAGGGAAATAGCCTTTGACAGAGTTTTCAAAACCCAAGGCCTCTGGCATTTGAGCCAATCTCATGGGTAAGAAGCTTAAGCTGTCAATGTATCTCTGTTTGAAGGCGGGGTCAACAAAGCATAATATTTTACTCCCTTGAGCTATGACACTGGGTGCCACGCCTTGCTGTATCAAAGGGTTCAGAAGCAGATAGGAGTCATAGGCCCTAGCATTGTGAGCTATAAACGTGAAGTTTCTGTACTGGGCTTTTCTAAAATGTTTTAGAAAGAGTTGGGCACAATCGGGTCCCTCGGCCGACCATTTTTCACCCTTGAAAGTCATGGTTGACACAAAAATAGGCAAATGAACCCCTGATTGCTGAGTTGTCTCAAAATCATAAAACACATATTTCTCTGTATGTTCATCTTCAGCCAAGGGCTGAATGTAACACTCATGTGTTACTTCTTGAACTGCTTCCGCGTCTCTGCTTTTCAAAGGACCTTTACAGATTGGGCAGTGTATAATTCCACAAACATGAGGTTTAGGGCTATCTATTTTAAGGTTGTAATTGCAATGACATTTTGGACATTTCTTGTTAATGTCACAACTGCTTACAGATTTACATGCCTTGGGATGCCATGTTTCAGTTTTGTGTTTTTCGTAACAGTAGGCCGAACGACATGTGCGGTGACAATCCGCACAGGGGGTCAAGTTTAGCGGCTGCATAGGGCAATGTTTATCCAGACATACTGAACAGTTGTAACGGCACGAGTGCCCCCCCATGCGTGTGTAGCCGGTATGACAGGCTGGACAGACATATGGCGCGCCTAAAAAGGCTGTGATGTTAGTTACGGCATAGTAATGCTCATTTTGCACATAAAAGTACATAGTCTTAGGATGTGGTTCGGGTATATTTTGGAACTTGAGGAGAGCGTCATTAGCCCTACTGTGGTACAAAACCACAATCTTGATGTTCAGAAAGTTTTCAAATTTGACTATGTCTGAGAAAGCCACAGCATCCTGTATACCGAGACCCACCGCAGTTTGTAGCTCGAGAGCTTTATGTAACGCGGCTTGATCCGTACATCCGGGGCTGAGTAAGTGGGCCAAACCTATGGCAAAACATAGCTTATTACCTGGATTGTGAACGTTTATGAGATAGGCCCTTTTATTGCTTATGATTTCGGACTGCATTAAACTCTCGAGCTTTCGTCTCTGACCCCCGCCCCCTTGTGGTTGGCGTACTAATTGTACTACAAGTTCGAGGGTCCTATCTGCTAGCACGTTTAAATTTGACTGTACAAGGCGTTCTAGCAGTTTAACAAATTGTTCAAGCTCTGCTTCACCATTCTGTAAAATAAGCGATACCTTGCTCTGTAGACTGTCTCCACAAATTTCCAACTGTAAGAGATCCCTAGGTTCGCTATAATCTCTGATCCTCGCTAACAGTTCATTCAAAGTGTCCATAAGCATTACGTAAAACACAGCATATTCCCGAATCTGACCCCCCCATGCGAAATTGAAAAACTGGCGAACCTCAATATTGTTGAATTTATTTCGACGCAAAACATGTACACTTCGATCAAGACCTCCCCCCTCCAGATTTACTAGGCAATTGTCCAACTGTTCAAAAACATCGTATTGGGTTTCAGACTCTTCGGACATTGGTGTTAAAGGCTGATTTATAGGTGTCTGGGGTGCCGAATTAAACCTAGCGCTCTCGTTCTGTACACTGATCTCAAGACCGCCCCCCTCCAGATTTGCTAGACATTTGTCCAACTGTTCAAAAACATCATATTGACTTTCAGACTCTTCGGACAATGTTGTTAAAGGCTGTCTTAGAGGTGTCTGTGGGGCCGAATTAAACCTAGGGCTCGCGTTAAGCTGGGTAATTAGAGATATGATGGTTTCGGGAATCTGTGTTAACATGTTTTCCTCGGAAGGCCCTGACTCATTCATACGTGTAATAATGTCTATGAGTTCGGAGGGAATCTGGGATAATAGATTTTCATCTATTGTCATTATGTCAATTACCCCCGAATCATTCATATGGTTAACTATATCTTGGAGCTCTGTAGGGATCCTGGCTAAGAGTGTTTCAATTGTCTCACTTTGGTCTATAGGGGGCGCCATCTGTCTAATTAAGGATGTGTGTGTGTGTGTGTTTACATGTGTGTTTTTTAACGGCGGTATTTGCTTGTTTTAGCCCTAATGTTTTTTAACATACGGGGTAGCTCGCTACGCCAGAATGACACATCCTGATTGTATTGATGCTCGAGTAGAATACACATGCGCCTCTGGAGTAGAGCCTTTCGTGATTTTAAACCCAGGGTAAACGCTTTGAAAAAACGTTCTTGGTCTATTTCAGAATCTGCTGTTTCCCCCACAGAATTGGCCGATTCAAGAAGGTTGGCAGCTTCACAGAACATCAAATCGTCTACCTCAGAAATGTCATTTAAATCTTTGACATCATCAGGTTTCTCTGGTGTCTTTGGAGCCTCCTCGGGGATGCTTGTCTGGGCATCCTCCGATGTTTGTGCGTTGTGTTCATAAGCCGGTGAGGAGTCTGAAATAAAAATAATACATACACAAATAGGTTATTAACCCTAAAATATGTTAAAAATGCCAAATACATTTCAGATATAAGCCTATATATTAACAATACATTAATTAAATACCTCGGCTTTTTTGACGAGGGCTGTTCTGAAGAAGCTCTGAAACCAAGGGCTGTTGTGTTTGTTCAACCTGTATTACAACATCTGCAGGTCCGGTAGATGGGGAGCCTGAAAAAAACAAAAAAACAGCATTAGGCCTTGTTTTAACATATTCCGGCATAAAAAAAAAAATATATAAATATTAAAATAATAATATATATAAATAATAATATATAATTGATTCATACCTAGTCCTTGGAACGACGTCTCGTGAATATCGGCCAAGTAGAATTGTTCGGGTGAAGCGGAACTGTGGATCTGAGCACTAATTATCCTTTGGTGTTTAGAAATATGGGGTACAACGTTGTCCTGGCCAAGGGGAGTTGACCTGCCGTTTAAAGTCTCTGTTCGCTGCTTTTGGGTAAATACATCCTGGGAGTAGGGCAGAATTGTCTCGTAGTCATATGCTTCGCAGAAACCGTTCAGGCTCCATAGGGCATCGTTTAACCTTCTAGGCTTTAGGTCCTCTGTAAACATATAAAATAACTTTTAATATAAGATGCCCACACTTTTTGTTTTTAAGGTATAAATATTTTTATGTATGGAATTCTTGGAGCTTACTTACGTTGACAATTCAGGGCAGGCGTTTGTTTCGGAGACCCATGGGATGATTCGAGCTCAGTTATACCTCGGAGTATCTGCGTGAATGCTTCAGAATCTATAAAACATTCGACAATATTAAAGCTATAATCACTTTAGCTAATATTGCCTTGTTATACGGTAAGCATACTGATCCTAATGATTGTTTAATATTTCTATAACATCCCACGCTTTTCAAACAATTCCCCAACAACAACCAAATCTAATAAAGATTTATTTCAAGAACTCACCTTGTGATAGATCCATTAGACTTTTTCCCCGATTATCTTTTTTAACGCTTCAGTCCGATAACGATTCTTGGAGTTTCTGGAGGTGCTGTTTGCATCGGAACTAAAACGCTGCTAACATTGCCCATGGTTTCTAGCGCTTTTGTACCCTACGACCTAGAGAAAAACCCCTGAATGATTTTTTTACATAGCATTTGGGGGTTGTCGTTTTTTTCGGGCTATACCCCCGCCCATGGTATATTTGACACATTTCAAACACATGGTATTGGGTGTGTCTAAACATTAGGATCCTTTTGGAGCTTCTAAAATCTCCGGGGTGCTAGCACCTAGATGCATGGGGTGTGTTGTTCTCGACATCGCTGGGATGAATGACTTTTTAGCCCCCCTAAAAAAAATAGTTTTATGAAAGGCCTTTAAGATTAGGAGTCGTAAGACACAATATTATTGTTGGGGGGTAGGCATCTGTTTTGCAGGCTAGTGTAAACCTTGGTTTCAAACGACCCGACCAGGCATGCAGGGTATTTTTTTAACAAACAACCCGCCCCCCTTTTTTCTGTTTTTGAAACACACACACACACCACACACACACACACACACACACACCACAGGCCACTACAGAAAACTCCCTCACGCACATGCGCGCGCACATGGCTTTTTCCGCAAGATTTTGTCTCAGGGACAGACTGCGCTAAGAGTGAACAAACGCGAGAGTTCATAACGTGGTGAGATTCTGATTTTAAAAAACCATTTATTTCATTCAAAATATTTAGTACATACATTTTATATCGTTACATTCTTAAGGTATTTTACGATGCCTTTCTTACAGATCCTGGGAGCTTATGCAACCAACCGCAATTGTCCGTGTCGAGTTCACCCTCAAAAGGCAAGGCTCTCTTGCTATGTCCATCAACACATGTAAGTTTTCACTCCAGGGGTAGATCCGCCGTCGGGCCTTTTGGTCTTGACTCTGTCTCAAGGAAGCCTCGCCCAGCGCTTTAAACTGTTCCCCATTTTGGAAGAGAATGTCCAGCTTATTCATAAGTGTTATGAAAATTGGATATCCACCCATTTAAAACTAACACAGGAATAAAAAAGTTTACATTTTGCGGGCGTCTTGGAAGCTACCGGAGAATTGACAGACTTTGTAGCATAGCCTTATCATAAAGGTCACAGGCTAAAATTGTCACTTTGGTTGTCAGGGCTATAGTCCATTGAAGCAATTCTTAGAGCCTTGATCACTGCGGCCGCAGACCTGTTCTTCCAACGCATTATCCTGGCACATTTGTACACTTAGGGACCTGTTCAATTTACAAAAGAGCCAGCCTGATGTTTAGGCCATTCTCTCATCCCCAGAGCCGGGGGAAAAACTCCCAGGTTGTTGCAGGATAAAGGGGTTTGGGTCCACGGCCTGTGAATATCTTTACAGTAGAAATCCTCCGGGGTGGAAATATGTAAGACATGTGGCCCTCACGTCGTCCCCAAAAATCCTTTAAACATTCTGGAGCTTCACACAAGAACTTCTTCAAGCTTTGTCACTGGGTCATGACAAGCCGAGCATAACATCCCTAAAATTGGCATAGGGGTCATTTTTGTTAATATTCAGGGGGTTATCAGTACGATTCTTAAACAGGTATGTTCAGCGGCTTTATAAGGGGCCCTTAACCAACCCAAACCGTGAGAAACAGTAACAGGTTGACCTGACACATGGTCACTTACTCAACCCAGGGCATGCACCCTTCTACATGACATAGGGTCATAAATCATTACATAGGGTCATAAATCAAGGCTTGGGTCATCAATCATTAACGGCCTGTCAAAGGGACCCTTACCTCACCCCATAGCCCCCACCTAACCAGGCTTGTCTATCAGGCTTGGGTCATCAATCATTAACGGCCTGTCAAAGGAGCCCTACTCACCACCCATAGCCCCCACCTAACCAGGCTTGCCTGACCAGAAGACATGCACACGTCATCACTACCTAAGGGTTTCACATAGAGTTCACATAGGGTCATCAATCAAAATTTTGACCCGTGACATCTACTCTATTCTCTCTTGATCATTAAGGCCTGATAATAGGACACTTGAGTAGTCCGGACATATGTTAGAAAATGATGATTCAAAAGAGACAGGCTCCACAGAGCGTGTAAAAGAGCAACCATTCAGTAGAGTATTTCTATGCCCAGTTCATCTCAGGGCCCTAGAGCCCATGTGTACTATGGAAATTAAGATCTTGTTCTGTATGGTAGTGGCATCAGGCAGAAAATGTTAGTTTGCATGCTACATAATCAGTTTAAATGATTTCCATCAGGTTATGTGTCTTTATCAACATTCTACAAACCAGTCATAATTATTAGAACACCTGTCATTTCATTAATGAGTCCTGATGAGTTTGACTTTCATCATCATTTCAACATGGGGTTGGCCTACCATGGAGAAGGCTACAGCACAATGCACCACACCAACAAAGGGATCTAAAGAGTGTCGTCGTTGATTCATCAACTCTCTCCCCCAGGAAGATACAGTCATTTACTCCATCACCACTATATGTGAACTTCTGACATGGTTGTTTTGAGAGTAGCTGGGGATGGCTTTGATGTCAGTATCCTTCTGTGTGTAGCACTGTGAGTGTATTATTGAGCGCGTCCCAAATGCACCCCTTCCCTACATAGTGCACTATTGACCAGGGATCCCTGTGGGCCCTGGTCAAAGTAGTACACTGCATAGGGATAGGTGCCATTTAGACGCAGGCCTACATATTAGGTTCCTTGTAGTTCTCCTGCCGCCCGTCATCAGTCAGGCCAGCCATGTTTTTCTCTCGTAGCCCAGGCAGCAGCTCTGACGTGTGGTCAGCTTGTCAGTCACTCACGCGCTCTTGCTCAGCAGAGCATCTGTACAACATCAAAGCACCTGTGTGTCAAACACGCTGCCGTCATCTGGTTCGTCCTGGATCAGGTGGTAGTGAGTGGAGAGTTTGGGTGCATACCAAATGCACCTAGTCCCTATATAATGCACTACTTTTGAGTAGAGCTCTAGTTAAAGTAGGGCCGCTGGGATCTGGTCAAACAGTGCACGATATGGAATAGGGTGCCATTTGTGATGCAACTTGTGTCTACGGTGGGTGTCCCTGGGACCCAGGTTGGTTGAGTGAGTGTCTTCTGGATGGAGTTGGGGAGCTATCTCACTGAGATGTGAGCTGCTGCTGTCTTTTTCTTTTAGACTGACTACATGAGACTAATACATAGATTAGGAGGAGAGAGTGTTCAACTTCACCCATCTCGGAAATGATTAAAAACCTCACCTTTATCACTATGATCCTCAAAATGGAAGGAATGTATCCCATTTCTGCAATAGCTGACAAATGTGCGTAGTGTGTATGGAAATTAGCTTCAAAGGCACCGTTTAATGACACTTGCTATTATTGTGTCTGGCTATGTATCTGATTCAAGATGTCGCGTTAGATCAATCTGCATATATTCAGCACACTTTTATGATAATTCCAGACACATCTGGGAACCTTCATGAACATCATTCATCAATCAAGATGCCACATTTGAAATTTAGATGTGACATATAAGAACAGTGATGGCCATGGCATAGAGGAGCTATAGCTAGCTAGTAACATAAGGCTAGTTCACCCTATCAACACTGGCCCTCTTCCTGTGTCCCTCAATGTTTTCACTACAAGGCTATTAGTCAAAATGGCACGAGCCCCTGAAGTAACAGGGAACAATTAAACAAAGATTGATTTCACACACGGCCAAAATAAAGTGGAATTGAAACCTGTTTACTTCAACAGTAAATTGACGCGAGCAAGCATGACAACTGGCAGCATTTAAATTCTATTACCAGGTGCCCAGACATCTGGTAATTCCCCCGGCAGGTTCGAACCAGGGCTTTGTGAGATGTGCATTATTTACAGGCCAGGTTAAGACTGCCATCCTACTTTACTCACTACACACATCGATGACGAGCGGGGTGGGGGGCGAAGGAGGCGGAGGGGTGCTTTGAGAAACAATGGCAAAGTCAAAGTGTCTTTTGACTTATTAAATCATGAAGTGACTGATCCCTGGCATGTACCGAGTCACGGCCGAGAGCTGCAGCTGTTGGAGCAGAAGGGAATGAGCTTTGTCGTGGTACTGAAAGGAGAGCAGGGGAACAGGGGCGCTCAGATCACAGTGTCTACGTCCCAAATGGTACCCTATTCCTTATGTGTTACACTACTTTTGACCAGGGAATAGGGTGCCATTTGGGACACAACCAAAGTTACAGTATCCCTTCCTTCCCTCCTGGTCGAAGAGCCAGGCAGGCGTCCATGATGCTTTCACTTCACATCTCTGACTCTACTGCATGGTGGTGATATTAATATGACTATTATTATTGCTATTATTATTATTATTATTATTATTATGTTTAATAATAAGGTGATATTCTGCCACCGATGCCATAATAAGTAATTTCTTCCATACTGCATAACATTGCAGCTATACATAATCTGTCCTAGCCGTGTCTACCGTATTAACAAAACATATGTTTACGCTCGCCTCTTTATGTGAATTCATGTGGATGTGTGTGAACGGTGTGAATTCCTCATGGTAATGTCTTATTCTCTTCAAAATCCATAACTAATCTGAAACGCGAGCTTTGAGTGTGCACATCTGTGTTCACCTGTGATACTGTAGGAAGAAGAGCAGGTGTGCTAACCAAATTGCACCCTATTCCCAATTTAGTGCACTAATTTTGACCAAAGCCCCCATAGGGTTCTTGTCAATAAGTAGTGCACTATACAGGGAATAGGGTGCCATTTGGGAGACATACCCGTTGTCCGAACTGACCTCGCCTACCTAGAAACACCTGTTCGTTGGCAGGGACATATGAAGTGTCTTTGATCTGTGGCCAAAGTATGTCATATCTAATACGGTCATGCCATGCTACAACCTCAATTATCTTTACTGTTTTTTAATTTAAGCCCCTAATGTTGCACATCGCTTCACTTAGCAGATGAGAGTATCACCAATGGGACCTCACAGCAAAATTACACATCTGACATTACATTTCATGTAAAATATTGCTCTGGTACAGCCAATTACAATTTGACTGCATCAGCAAGATTTGTAGCAGTCTTAAGCAGTAATCTTTTCTCACTTAGTTGAACTTGACAACTTTTCTCCTTTTTCTCTGTCCTGCTCCTTTTTCTCTTCGGCCAGCATCTAAACAGGCAGATGTGCCTCGGGACAGCAACTCTCATCATCCAAACAGTCTGGAGTTATAAACAGCAATCGTCTAGCAGTAATGAAGGTTCTTTTGAAGGAGGTTATCTTGAAGGATTTCCCACATTGGCTGCTTTTCCTTCCCTCTGCCGTCCAACTCATCCCGAACCAACTCAATAGGGTATGGTTGGTGGTGATTGTGGAGGCCAGGTCATCTGATGCAGCACTCCATCACTCTCCTTCTTGGTCAAATAGCCCTTACACAGCCTGGAGGTGTGTTGGGTCATTTTCCTGTTGAAAAACAAATGAAGTACCACTAAGCGCAAACCAGATGGGATGGCGTATCGCTGCAGATGCTGTGGAGCCATGCTGGTTAAGTGTACCTTGAATTCTAAATAAATCACGACAGTGCAGCCAGCAAAGCACCCCACACCATCACACCC